>NC_057812.1:216281351-216282509 GCF_018294505.1 Triticum aestivum | reverse complement strand
GGCGTCGTCGGGTGCCTCCAGCAGCGAGCGGGGAAGCAAGAGGTGGCCGATGTGTGCTCGCGCGCGGCGGCCACGCGCGTGCGTCCTCCTGGCGGGAGGTGGAGGACGACTGGCATCGCCACTCGGCTAGGCCGGCTAGAGGAGCTGGGCCGCCAGCTGGGCTGCCAGGCAGGTAAGGCCAGGTGAGCTTTTCTCCATTTTTGTTTTCTTTTCTATTTTCTAACATTTGTTTCTGATTTAAAAAAATACTAAATCATTTTATTTTCTTCTGACAATTTTTGCAGGGGCTAGTGGTATTATTCCAGAGCTCCTCAACTACTGGCATAATTTTTGGACACATATTATATATATATCATATACATATCCAAGCAAATAATTACTGGATTAATTCCAGAAGGTCAAAATAAATATTTATGAGCTCCTAAAAATATTTGTTTGAATTTTACTTCTGACCAATATTTTCAGAGAGCAACATGAACATTTCCTTGGACCTTTTTGGAGCAATTTTTATCTGGGTCATTTCCAAAAATGAATTCTGAGGGTTTCACAAATCCCCATTTCAAATTTAAATGGAATTTAAACATGATGCACAAATGAAGGGCTAGCCTAGGTGTCACACCCTAGCTAGTCATGCATTAGAGTGTTGCATCATGTTTACTCTTTCATCAGAAACTTGAAATGGGGATCTGTGAAACCCTCAGAACCATTTTGAAAATGACCCAAATAAAAATTTCTCCAAAAGGATCCAAGAAAATGCTCATGTTGCTCTCTGAAAATATTGGACAGAGATAAAAATCAAACCAATATTTTTAGTGGCTCATGGACATTTATTTTGGGCATTTGGAATTAATGCATAAGTATTTGCATTGGAATTATATTAATTATATATATTAATATATGCCCAAATATTATGCCATTTATAAAAGAGCTTTGGAATAATATATATGGCTCCTGCAAAAATTGGCATAAGTTAAATAAATGATTTAATATATTTTTTAAATCAAAACAAATGTCAGAAATTAGAAAACAGAAAAGAATTAACAGGAGGAGCTTACCTGGGCTCCTCCCTGTGCGGCCCAGCCAGCTGGCCGGCCCAGCAAGCCAGCCCAGCCCACCACCGTCGTCGTCCTCCTGGCGCCAGTCGGCCAGGCGTGTGGC
>NC_057812.1:216265421-216278200 GCF_018294505.1 Triticum aestivum | reverse complement strand
TAGTATAGCTAGGCTTTCCAAGCCTCTTTTATTTTACTAGTTGTCTGTACTCAGACAAGTTACTTCCGCTGCTGGCTTGTATGACTGTATGACTTGTATGTTGGGTCGTGAGACCCGTACCTTTGTGTATGTTATGTATGGCTCCCTGAGCCTTAAATAAAGTACTTGTGTCATAGAGTCATGTTGTGATGCTTCGTTGTATTTGCACATATCGAGCATATTGTGTGTATGATTGAAATGCTTGGTATGTGTGGGATCTGACTATCTAGTTGTTTATCTTTAGTAGCCTCTCTTACCGGGAAATGTCTCCTAGTGTTACCGCTGAGCCATGGTAGCTTGCTACTGCTCTGGAACACTTAGGCTGGCCGGCATGTGTCCTTCTTCGTTCCTGTGTCTGTCCCTTCGGGGAAATGTCACGCTTTGAGTACCGGAGTCCTGTTAGCCCGCTACAGCCTGGCTTACCGGAGTCCTGCTAGCCCAGTGCTACAGCCCGGACCCACTTGCTGATGACCGACACGTTCGAAGCTGGGTCATGGATGCCTGTCCCTGTAAGCCTGTGCCACTTTGGGTTTACGACTAGTCATGTCAGCCCGGGCTCTTTATCATATGGATGCTAGCGACACTATCATATACGTGAGCCAAAAGGCGCAAACGGTCCCGGGAAAAGGTAAGACGACACCCGTGGGAATACCGTGCGTGAGGCCGCAAAGTGATATGAGGTGTTACCAGCTAGATCGATGTGACATCGAGTCGGGGTCCTGACAGCGTTGGCATCAGAGCCGGACTGCCTGTAGGTTCTCCAAGCCAAACTGGTCGATGTTGAGTCTAGAAATTCTTTAGTTATATGTAGGGGAATTGTTTGTGGGTTGGAACGTAAGGCTCTTTTACTCCTTTATCTTATGACATTCTGATCTGAGTCAGTCCATTCTTCCACCGGGAGTTAAGGAATTAGGATCTGTTCTCTCTATCAGGATCACGAGTTACTAATCAGTAGTACCTTATAGGTTTGATGGATATAAGCCTAGTTCAGATCTACTACCACCTTATGTTGTTAGAATGGTTTTAGAACTTTGATATGATGATGTTGAGTATGTACGAAATTCTTTGTCAAATGTCTCAATATCCCTTTTGAGCATTTACAGCTGTTATGCTGCCGAAATTTTGCTAGAAATTCTAATGCCTTTGCATTATGAATGTGCTTTCAGATGGCCACCCGCGACCTCAATCAAGTGGTTCGCCTGACTCGATGCCTAGATGTACCCGGCCATACTGCTAAGTTGGTCAGGGTAATGACTGAGGCTGGATACCGCTGGTATCCTGAGTACACGGTCGAAGAGCAATTCCGAGACTTTAATCAAAGCCAGTATCTCTGCACTGTCAGGATATTTCCATCTTATCCTGGATCCACCGAGCCTCTTCACTGCTCCTATGGACTCGGGGTTACTATTGAGATGGCTGTGCAGGACGCCGCCTACTCTATGATGACCATTATGCGAGTCAGATCTGGTTTATTTCGGGACTCTGACTTCCGGTATATGCCAGGATCACTTCCGGGAGCACAAGGGTATCTCCAGGCTATCTATGCAGACTCCACTCAGGAGGATTCACGGACTCACACCACTGCTGAGATGCTCGAGGATAAGGACCGTGAAAATCGGGCCTTAAGGTTAGAGCTCTTCAATACCCGTGCTGACCACTGGGCCACGTTGACTCGGTTCGCACCGGCGGTGCAAGCTGGATTCTCAGATATGCGCGATCTCTATCCTGTGAGATCTGCTCTGCCAGACGTGATGGTTTGGCGTGATGTAGGAGGCATCACCCCACCTCGCGGTCCCCGTAGGCCACCGTTTGTTGGTCCACGACCTCATCCTAGCCCCTATGGTCCACAAGCTCCGCGAGACCGTCTGTTTCCGGATGATCATGTTGAACTTCCAGGCTATGGAGGTGACTTTTACGAGGACTACTACGGATCGGTCTGAGTTAGTGGTAGTATCACTAGTTCGCACTAGCTGTGTCGTCTATTGTCCCGCGTGACTCGTGGGATATGACTTAGTTTGTACTCCTTCCGGAGGTGTAGAAAAATAATGTATAGGAGCTTGGAATGCCTCCGATGAGATGTAATCCTTTTTCACCGTAATAGTACTTTGTTTGGTCTTGTACTAAACCCTGTATGGTGTGTATGACGATGGAATAAAAGAAGCAGTTTCTGTATCTACCATGTCATACGGATGATCATCTTGCATTTCGAGTTATTCCTTACATTCTATATCCTATGTCGGAATCTTATCGTTCTGACTAAATCATTGTCTTGTTTACCTAGGATGGTCAACACGCGCGCTAACCCTGCTTCCCAAGAGCAGGCCGAAGGCAGTGAAGCCAGGAATGAAAATCTGCCTCATTCTCCTTCACTAGCCGAGGTTATGATGGAAGCTGAGAGAAACAAGCGGGAGACCAACCGTTTGTTGGAGCGTATTGAACAGAATACAGCACACCATCAGAGGGCTAACGTGGTGTCACTCAGTGATTTTATCAAATTGCATCCACCCACGTTCCACCACTCCGTCGAGCCTCTCGACGCTGATGATTGGCTTCGCAGTATCTCTCACAAACTGCGTTCCGCGCTGGTAGCGGAGGCTGACAAGGTCACCTTTGCTGCATATCATCTTGAAGGCCCCGCCAGTCTATGGTGGGAGAATTATGGAGCTATGCGCCCAGCGGGCCATGTCACCACTTGGGCTGAGTTCAGCGAGGCTTTCCGTGAACATCACATCCCGGAGGGTCTCATGGACCGTAAACGTGAAGAATTTTGCAGTTTCACCCAAGGCCGACTTTCTGTGGATGCCTATAGCAGGGAGTTTGGTAAGCTCGCCCGATATGCAACTGAGGAAGTGTCTACTGACGCCAAGAAGCAAGCAAGGTTCCGTAAGGGCCTTAGTCCTGAGCTTCGCCGCGACCTCCGTCTGCATGAGTGCACATCTTTTTCGAAACTTGTCAACAAAGCCATCAGTGCTGAAACTGGTCAGACTGACTATGACGCAACACGCAAGCATGGACGTGACATGGGTTCCTCATCCGGTGCTGGTCCTCAGAAGCGCCGCGTGTGGGTACCCAACACCGCCCTGCCACCCAGATTCACACCGAGGCCATCTTTCCAGGCGCCTCGCCCCGTTCAACAGTCTGCTCCAGCCAAGCCCTATGGGGGTCCAACCAATAATGCTCCTCCACGTACCAGTTCCGTGACTTGTTTCAAGTGTGGGGAATCTGGTCACTATATGCGTGAGTGTCCCCAGACCAACCCCAATCAATCTGCTAAAGCTGTTGGCCGTGGCAAGCCGACAGGGAAAGTATTCCACGCCAAACCGGTCACCGCTTCACGTGGCCATGTCAACTGTGTCTCTGCCGAAGAAGCTCAAGAGGATCCCAACGTCGTTCTCGGTACGCTTCTTGTTAATTGCCACCCGGCATCTGTTCTTTTCGATACAGGAGCCTCTCATTCTTTTATATCCGAAAATTATGCTCGTTTGCATAACGTTGCATTCTGTGACATGCCATCCACTATGGAAATTTCTACCCCTGGTTCTAGATGGCAGACCTCTAGGGTAAGTTATGGAAATGAAATCCAAGTCGACAGACTTGTTTTCCTCGCATCTTTGATAGCCCTTAAATCTTCAGATATTAATATCATTTTGGGTATGGACTGGATGTCAGCTCATCATGCCCAAATTGATTGCTTCTCTAGGACTGTTCAACTCACCCATCCTTCGGGGAAGATAGTCAATGTTTTGACCCGAATAGCCAAGCGACAATTATATTCTCTTAACGCCAGCCCTTTGCCAGACCTTGAGGACATTCCGGTAGTCCGTGACTTCCCGGATGTCTTTCCAGAGGAATTGCCAGGTGTTCCACCTGACAGGGATGTTGAGTTCGTAATCGACCTCATCCCCGGAACCGTTCCGATTGCTAGAAGACCTTATAAGATGGCACCCCTAGAACTAGCCGAGCTTAAGAAACAACTCGATGAGTCCTTGAAAAAGGGTTTCATCCGCCCTAGTTCATCTCCGTGGGCTTGCCCCGTCCTATTCGTCAAGAAGAAGGATGGTACGGACCGGATGGTTGTAGATTACCGACCTGTCAATTTGGTCACAATCAAGAACAAATATCCACTTCCCAGGATCAACAATCTGTATGATCAGCTCGCTGGATCCTCAGTCTTCTCCAAGATGGATTTGAGGTTGGGCTACCATCAAATCAAAATCAAAAACGGGGACATTCCTAAAACGGCCTTTGTTACTCGTTATGGCCAATACGAGTACACCGTCATGTCCTTCGGTTTAACCAACGCTCCAGCCACCTTTTCTCGGTTAATGAACTCAATCTTCATGGAGTATTTGGATAAGTTCGTCGTAGTTTATCTCGATGATATACTCATCTATTCCAAGAACGAGGAAGAACATGCCGAACATTTAAGGCTAGTGTTGAAGAAACTTCGAGAGCATCGCCTTTATGCCAAATTTTCGAAATGTGAATTCTGGTTGTCAGAAGTGACCTATCTGGGTCATGTAATATCTGGTAAAGGTATTGCTGTTAACCCTGAGCGAGTTCAAGCCGTCCTTAATTGGACTCCACCTGAATCGGTCAAGCAAGTTTGGAGTTTTCTAGGCTTAGCGAGCTATTGCCGTCGCTTTGTCGAGAACTTCTCCAAGGTTGCTAAACCTCTAACCGAACTCCTCAAGAAAGATAAGAAGTTCGAATGGACTCCACAATGTGAGCACAGCTTTCAGGAACTGAAGAGACGCCTGACCTCTGCTCCCGTACTGGTACCGCCAGACTTCTCCAAGGACTTTGTTATCTACTGCGACGCCTCGCGACAAGGACTAGGTTGCATTCTTATGCAAGATCGACACGTAATTGCTTACGCTTCACGGCAATTGCACCCACATGAGGAGAATTATCCTACTCATGATCTAGAGCTTGCAGCCGTAGTCTATGCACTTAAGACCTGGCGACATTACCTCCTTGGTAATCGTTGCGAAATATTCACTGATCACCAAAGTCTGAAGTACATTTTCACCCAATCGGATTTGAATCTCAGGCAGAGACGTTGGGTTGAATTGATCACAGACTTCGACTTAGGAATAACCTACACCCCAGGGAAAGCCAACGTCATGGCTGATGCGCTAAGTCGTAAATCTTATTGTAACAACCTGATGTTACAACAAAGTCAACCGCTTCTCCATGAGGAATTTCGGAAGCTTAACCTTCACATTGTACCTCAAGGTTTTCTCTCCACCTTGGTGGCAAAACCTACCCTTACGGATCAGATTATCAAAGCACAGAAGGTAGATCCGGGAATCTTCCGCATCAAGAGAAACATTCAGAAAGGAATTGCGAATTGTTTCTCCGTTAATGATCAAGGAGTCGTATACTTCGGGAATCGACTAGTGGTTCCCAAAGTGCGCAACCTAAGGCGATTAATCCTTAAGGAAGCTCACGAATCTCCTCTCACTATTCATCCCGGTAGTACTAAGATGTATCAGGACCTACGCCAGAGGTTCTGGTGGACTAGGATGAAGAGAGAAATTGCTCAGTATATTGCTAATTGCGACGTCTGTCGTCGTGTAAAAGCAGAGCACCAACGGCCTGCTGGCACCCTTCAACCCTTAGCTATTCCTGAATGGAAATGGGATAAAATTGGTATGGATTTCATTACCGGTTTTCCCAGGACCAAGAGAGGGAATAATGCTATTTTCGTCGTGGTCGATCGTCTTTCCAAAGTAGCCCATTTCTTACCTGTTCGTGAGAGTATAACCGCTAGTCAGTTGGCAGACTTATACATCTCCCGAATAGTGTCCCTTCATGGTGTTCCTTTGGAAATTAACTCGGATCGAGGAAGTCTTTTCACCTCTCGATTTTGGGAAAGTTTCCAAAATGCTATGGGAACTCGTCTCTCCTTTAGCACCGCTTTCCACCCTCAGTCGAGTGGTCAAGTGGAACGCGTCAACCAAATTCTAGAAGACATGCTTCGAGCCTCTGTTATCTCGTTCGGAATGGACTGGGAGAAGTGCCTTCCATTTGCCGAATTCGCCTACAACAACAGCTATCAATCTAGCTTGGGTAAAGCCCCTTTTGAAGTTCTCTATGGACGACGATGTCGAACACCCCTTAACTGGTCAGAGACCGGGGAAATACAATTCTTTGGCCCGGATATGATTCAGGAAGCAGAAGAACAAGTTCGTATCGTTCGTGAAAAGTTGAAAACAGCCCAATCTCGTCAAAAGAGTCAATATGACCGAAAACATAAGGCTATGACTTTCGAGGTTGACGAGAAGGCTTATCTTCGGGTCACCCCTCTGAAGGGAACCCATCGTTTCGGTATCAAAGGCAAATTGGCTCCTCGTTACATTGGACCTTTTCGCATTCTTGCCAAACGAGGAGAAGTTGCCTACCAGTTGGAACTACCTCCGCACCTCTCCAGAGTTCACGATGTCTTCCACGTTTCTCAACTCAGGCGTTGCTTCTCGGATCCTATCCGTGAAGTGGACCACGAAACGCTTGATCTCCAAGATGATCTTACATATCAAGAGTACCCCATTCGTATCCTCGATCAAGCCGAACGTACCACGCGACGTCATAATATCAAGTTTCTCAAGGTTCAATGGTCGCACCACTCTGAGGATGAAGCAACTTGGGAAAGGGAGGATCGTCTTCGACTCGAGTATCCCGCCTTCTTCCCGGAGGAACCCAAATCTCGGGACGAGATTCTTTTGAGTGGGGGTGAGTTGTCACACCCTAGCTAGTCATGCATTAGAGTGTTGCATCATGTTTACTCTTTCATCAGAAACTTGAAATGGGGATCTGTGAAACCCTCAGAACCATTTTGAAAATGACCCAAATAAAAATTTCTCCAAAAGGATCCAAGAAAATGCTCATGTTGCTCTCTGAAAATATTGGACAGAGATAAAAATCAAACCAATATTTTTAGTGGCTCATGGACATTTATTTTGGGCATTTGGAATTAATGCATAAGTATTTGCATTGGAATTATATTAATTATATATATTAATATATGCCCAAATATTATGCCATTTATAAAAGAGCTTTGGAATAATATATATGGCTCCTGCAAAAATTGGCGTAAGTTAAATAAATGATTTAATATATTTTTTAAATCAAAACAAATGTCAGAAATTAGAAAACAGAAAAGAATTAACAGGAGGAGCTTACCTGGGCTCCTCCCTGTGCGGCCCAGCCAGCTGGCCGGCCCAGCAAGCCAGCCCAGCCCACCACCGTCGTCGTCCTCCTGGCGCCAGTCGGCCAGGCGTGTGGCTGGCGCGCGCGCACGGCCGGAGCGCCACGCCACCAGCTCGTCTGCCTGCCTCCCTCGCCAGCGCAACGCCGCGGCGCTTCTTCTCGGTGCCGCCCCGATCCCCTGGCCTTATCCCTCTCTCTCTCCCGTGCTGCTCCCTCTCTCTCTCTCACGGCCGAACACCACCGTCGCCGCCGTTCGCCACAGCAGCCGTCTCCGGCCACCCCTCGCTCCCCCGACTAGCTCAGAAGCTCCGCCACGACCCCCTCTTCCTCCCCACCGCTCCACAGCTCCCCGGAAGCCCTGCATCGCCGCCACGTCGCCGTTCCCCTCTTCGGGCTCCGACCATCATCGCCGTCGAATTCGCCGTCCCCAGTGCATCCCCGAGCCCGCTAACCATCCCTGCAGCTCCGCGGTGAGCCCCCGGATCGTTTCCCCCTTCTCCCCTGGTCTCTTTCGACCTCTAGGCCCTAGCCCCACCTTGGCCGAGAGCTCCACGCCGCCGGCGATGTCGCCGTCGTGGCCATGGTCACCGTAGCACCCAACCGAGCACACCATCGTGCTCCACACCTCACCAGGAGCACGTAGCACGCACCAACACCTCCCCTAACGCCCTGCAACGCTGATTCCGACCGCACCCGAACTCCGGCCGCCGCAACCGAGCTCGCCGCCGTCAACTCCGGCCACCCCGAGCCCAACCACCACCACCAATAGTCGCGGCTCAACCTCAGGAACACGTAGATGCCTTCCGCCGTCCATTTGGTTGCCGGAATGGCAAAAAGCACTTTCGCCGCCGTCTCGGACCTCGCCGGCGTCATGTCGCCGGTGGGGTTTGACTTGTCCGACCTGGGGTTTGACCCCCCAGGGTCACTGACGCGTGGGCCCTATCGGCCAGGTGGTTAGATTAGCGCTAACTACTGTTAGTCAACCCCCCCTGACACTGACAGTGGGCCCCAGCGCCACTAATCCCTAATTAGGATTAAATTAAACCTGTTAAACCCCCCTGTCACTGACGTGTGGCCCCCACACGTCAGGTTTGACCTCAGCCAGCCACAGTTGACCACTGACGTCATGCTGACGTCATGCTGGCGCAATAATTATATTTCTGGATTTAATTTAAATCAGGAAATTCCAAAATATTATTTAAACTTCAAAAATTCATAACTTTTATTCTGTAACTCCAAATTGGACAAATTATATATGAAAAATGATCAGAAAAATCCAATCTATCCATCTGTACTATTTTCATGCATGATCAAACAAGTTAAAATGATGTTTTAAGCAGAACAAGGAAAAGCACTTAAAGAGGCCATGTTTGAGTTTGAAATTTGAATCTTTGATTCAAATTTGTTCAAACCCCTCTGGTTTTAGTTGCATTAGCCCAACACACTCATAATGCCATGTTTCCTGCATGCATCATATTGTTGCACATTGTTTGGTGATGCTTGTGTATCGATGTCCTTTGCGACAGGTTCTGTCCCCGAGGAGTACCGTGATTACCCTAACGAAGAACCGTATCCGTGCATCGAACCATCAGGCAAGCAACCAACCATTTGATCATATCGATACAATCCCATGTTCTCGCTCCTGCTCTCTTTTACTGCATTAAGACAACGCGTTTCAAACTGCTGTGTGCCACGGTAGTTGAACCCATTTCCTCTGCATGACCTGTCATTGCCACAGTAACTAGATGAAACCCACTAGCATGTGTAGGAGTTGATTGAGCCATATGTATGTGTTGTTCCTACCTTGCTATGCCTGCTATGCTTAGAGTCGTGTCAGGTCTGGTTCATCTGGGTGATGGGCTAGAGTGAAATGATTATGTCGGTAATGAGAGTGGTGTGGTGAACATGATTTGGTAAAGGTATCGATGAGAGGCCATGTAGGAGTACATGGTGGGTTGTTTCATTGAAACCGACCTTAAGCACTGAGATCTGTATGTGTGATTTAAGAATCAGCTACTACCATGCATTGGGCCCGAAACCAATGGACCCTCTCGGCTTCTTATTCACCCTAGTTCTCCGTCCAGGAGTTGCAAGTAGTTTCTGGTGTTTGTAGCCTACTGGAGGCCGTGGACAGCGCTGACCGTAGGGGTGGGCTGTGATGCGGTAGGTATGTGGCCGGGTGTACCGAATACCCGTTAGGTATCTCGGGAACCCTGTTCACATCGTTCGGGGCCGTATGGGAAACCTCGGCTGGACTCCCTGCGGATGGAACCTGAATAGGCGATAAACCTGGACTGGAGGCTTAGGTGATTAGGTAGGTCGTGGCCGACACCCACGTTGGGCTTCCGCTTGAAGGTTGCCGAGTACATGTCGTGTAAGCGACGATAAGTGGTGAGAGCGTGTATGAAGAAGTACACCCCTGCAGGGTTAACATGATCTATTCGAATAGCCGCGTCCGCGGTAAAGGACTACTTGGTTGCCTATACAGTTCATAGACAAGTAAATGGAAACCACTAAAAGCCTCAAGATAAGTGTGAGTGCCGAGGATGGCTCTTCCGTAGGAAGACGGAGGTGAATCCTCGGTAGTGTATTGAAGTGGTGAGTAGTGGACTCGTGTGCGCAAAACCATTTCAGTTGGAGTATCGTAGGATAGCCTAGCCAAGAGTCAAAGCTGGCTTGCTGCAATAACTCCACCAACCCTTCTTGATACTATGCATGTATGTAGGATCTGATGTAAGTCTTGCTGAGTACCTTTGTACTCATGTTGCTATAATCTACATTTTTACAGAAGACGCTGCAACCCCTTCTGATGGGTTCTATGTAGACGTTGACATCAACGAGTAGGCTAAAGACCCAGGTGGTGACCCTGAGCTTGTGAAGGACCACGTAGTATAGCTAGGCTTTCCAAGCCTCTTTTATTTTACTAGTTGTCTGTACTCAGACAAGTTACTTCCGCTGCTGGCTTGTATGACTGTATGACTTGTATGTTGGGTCGTGAGACCCGTACCTTTGTGTATGTTATGTATGGCTCCCTGAGCCTTAAATAAAGTACTTGTGTCATAGAGTCATGTTGTGATGCTTCGTTGTATTTGCACATATCGAGCATATTGTGTGTATGATTGAAATGCTCGGTATGTGTGGGATCTGACTATCTAGTTGTTTATCTTTAGTAGCCTCTCTTACCGGGAAATGTCTCCTAGTGTTACCGCTGAGCCATGGTAGCTTGCTACTGCTCTGGAACACTTAGGCTGGCCGGCATGTGTCCTTCTTCGTTCCTGTGTCTGTCCCTTCGGGGAAATGTCACGCTTTGAGTACCGGAGTCCTATTAGCCCGCTACAGCCCGGCTTACCGGAGTCCTGCTAGCCCAGTGCTACAGCCCGGACCCACTTGCTGATGACCGACACGTTCGAAGCTGGGTCATGGATGCCTGTCCCTGTAAGCCTGTGCCACTTTGGGTTTACGACTAGTCATGTCAGCCCGGGCTCTTTATCATATGGATGCTAGCAACACTATCATATACGTGAGCCAAAAGGCGCAAACGGTCCCGGGAAAAGGTAAGACGACACCCGTGGGAATACCGTGCGTGAGGCCGCAAAGTGATATGAGGTGTTACCAGCTAGATCGATGTGACATCGAGTCGGGGTCCTGACACTAGGTCATACCAGAACTAGGGATGTGACACCATCACATGTTGCTCAACCAAAGCTCGAGCTCGTGCGTTGTCAGGATGCCCTCCCACATGCTTGGATTGCTGGGTTCGGCCTACATCAAACCCTGCGGATCTCGTCCTTAACTACTTGCCTTCATGGTTTTGTCTGTATCGAGAGGTAGGCATCACATCTAAATTGTACATTATTCTATATTGAAAACACATATCACCCCTTCCCAATGTACATCAATTTGGGCCGCATGCAAGAGGTGCTGGTTTTGTGGTCCCTCTCGTGCGATTTTTATGATGGTTCATTCTATTGGCCCAAGCAGTTTATCAACAATAACAACTGTCGTTTGACCAAACGATAGATTCATTGGTCCGTCTAATGGTAGGTCATGACGACATGCATGTATGACCAAAGTATCGATCATTACGTGCATCCGCCCCGCTGACACTAAGTGGGAGGTGGTGGGCTAAGCATCCCGTCCGATCATGTGGGAGGGAATCCTGACAACGCATGAGCTCGAGCTTTGGTTGAGCGGCATGTGATGGTGACAAGCCCTAACACAAACTAGGAGGAATCCATTCATGGCCAACACATACCCCTCATTATCGGACAAAGGGATGATATATATACACTCGGGGAGCCCACAGATATGTGGGTTGTCACAAAAAACCGCACAAGGGAGACGTGGTCGATCAGAAGACCCCGTATACACTGCATGCGGCCCGAAAATATGCGTGGTTACGATGGTGTGTGATGTGTTTAAATCCCAAATGCACAACTGCGATGGGACACCAACTACATTACAAACCGAATACCGTACCCAACTCCAAGCCTGATTCAATATGTATGATGTCAGTTTCCCAACTTTGAAGGCGGTCGTCCCACGCATTTGCTCAAACTTTATTTGGTCTAGCATGGGACATATATATATATATATATATATATATAGACACACACACACACATATACACCTATATAGTGTGCGGGTAACTTTGAAAGTTGGTCGTTGGATGAAGCTAATCCGACGGTATAGAGATGGCAAATCCGAGCACTACTGGCCGTTGGATATCATCTACATTCCACCAAATTCTGCCACATGTACAGTCTAGAAGACTCCATCATTGAACTTAAGCATAATGCACAAACCTCAAAACGCAAGCACTTCTCCTTTTTTCTCTAGAATCTTCCATATCTTAATTGCCCAAACTTTTTTTCTAAATGAATTGTCACTTTTTGTTTTTACCTTTACAATGCACAATTCCTTGAATCTTAAAATAGATTTTTTTATAAAACTAATTGATTTTGGATGAGATGAACTATAAGAATTAAACGAACATCTACATTATGCATATATGACTCAAAGCTTACATGCTATAGTGTGGTATTTATTCATAATTTGGTTACCAAATCTCATGCGTGCAATGCACGTGTACCTTACTAGTATCAATAGGAAACCATCATGGTCAAACCCTTCTCGTTGTTAGGTCAAAGGGATAGATTGTGTGGCCCCCCTAATTGTCGGTAAAGATAGTATATATACCTCGGGGAGCGCACAGATATGTGTCGCGTGTATAATCTGCACAAGGGAGACATGCTCGAGAAGAACACCTTGCCCCCTATACCCTGCATGCAACCTGAAAAAGGTATATATAATCGCCATGACAGGTCAAGGCAATCATTCTTTAATTTTTAGGGCAAAAAATAACCCATAAAAACATAGTCTACAAATTAGCAAAACAAGGATCCCAAGGTTTATATAATTGCCATGATAGGTCACTATAGAGATATAATATATCTCTATAATGACCGTGTCATGGCATATATATATATATATATATATATATATATATATATATATATATATATATA
>NC_057812.1:216246341-216265137 GCF_018294505.1 Triticum aestivum | reverse complement strand
GTTATGCATTGTGTATTTAAAGTTTTAAACATCCACAGTATTCCTACATATATTTGGCCACCTCCAGGTGGTTCTTGACTTCTGGCCCCTCTCATCGATATTCGACGACATGCCCAACCGCGGGCCCGCGCGGTCAAAGTTGTGCATTGGAATATTGAACATCACATACCACCCTTTTCACTCATATATATTTGGGCCACATGCTGGTGTGGCTGTCTTCTAACCCTCTCTAACGTTATTTTTTGCTTCAAAGATTCTGATAACGCTCAACGGACATGGGTATAATATCTTAACCGTGTGCGATACAAGTGCACTATGAATCACCACGCCTGCGCAAGCGTGAGCAAAGGTGGAGGTACTGGTTCAACCGTGTGCGATGCAAGTGCGCTGTAAAATCACCACGACCGCGCAAGCGCGAGCAAAGGGTGGATGTATTGGCTTAACCATGTGCGATGCAAGTGCACTGTAAAACCACCACCTCTGCAAGCTAAAGATGGGTAAGTTTATTTGGAAATTAGGATGAACCTTGTGCGATAGACCAGCTAGCTAGAAATATAAAAACAAACTACCCGCCTTGAGCGTTGCAAAATCAGCAGTTCCGCACCACTTTTCCTTATTATCATACACACATATGGTTGTTGGATCGTGCGTGATCTTGGGCACTCTCGCCCCGCATCAATTCCTATACCCAAATTTTAGTAGCCGCCGTACTTCAACCGTCGCCCACACTCCTCCAGCACTGACCTTATAGTAAAATTGCAGTAGCCGAGGCATTTGAAGCGTCGCCCTCCCTAGTCCACCACCATCTCCACCCACCATTACTAAAATTTTCAGTAGCCGCAGCGTATCCTCAAACACCAACCCCCCTCCACAGTCCCCCACCTAACCCCCTCCACAGTTCCCCACCCGCCCCTCCCCCTCGAACCCTAGCCCGCAGCCGCCGCCGGCGCCGCCGTCAACCCCTACCGGTCTACCCATTCCTCCTAGCTTAGATAATAAAGTTCAGGTTACCCAGCGATTCCCATATCGTCACCCCACTCCCCTGAGGTTTTAGATGAGGCCTTCGGTGTCCCTCCCTGCCAGATCCACATCCCCTGCTCCAGAATGTCACATCCTAAGCTTGACCACGTATCGCAGGGAGCCCGACGAGCGTTCGACCAAGAAGAGGTTTATCATGGCCTCTCCGACGGACGTTGGCGAGGTGGCCTCCGGTTGCCCCGACTTGACGATCCTAGAGCAACACGTCGCCGTGGAAGCCGGTGAAGATGTTGACTACGTTGCCATGCTGAAGGCTTCATGTCAGCAGGCTAGCGTATTACTGTATCTCGGGAAAGCCGACTACGACATAAAGCATGTCCATGGCGACGGCTTCACGTGGGCCATGTCACAGGTTAAGTGATCGATCCCCAACCCCTCTAGTTCAACCTCCGTTGATCTCTTCAACGTCCCTGCCACCGATCTCATCCGCCAAGCGGTCAAGCATTTGCGAGCTTTATACGCCATCGAGCCCATTTTGTCATTTCCGAAGGACACGTTCTATGGCGGCGGCTTGGGATCCTCAATTGCCAAGTCAGATCTCATCGACCACGACCACGACCACGAGGAGGGCACCGATGAAGGTTCTTCCAAGGTGAAACTAAAGGAAATATGCCCTAGAGGCTATAATAAAGTTGTTTTTTATATTTCCTTATATCATGATAAATGTTTATTATTCATGCTAGAATTGTATTAACCGGAAACTTAGTACATGTGCGAATACATAGACAAACAGAGTGTCCCTAGTATGCGTCTACAAGACTAGCTCATTAATCAAAGATGGTTAAGTTTCCTAACCATAGACATGTGTTGTCATTTGATGAACAGGATCACATCATTATAGAATGATGTGATGGACAAGACCCATCCATTAGCTTATCACAAATGACCGTTTAGTTTTATTTCCAATGCTTTCATCATGACTTATACATGTTCCGCTGACTATGAGATTATGCAACTCCTGAATACTGGAGGAACACCTTGTGTGCTATCAACCATCACAACATAACTGGGTGATTATAAAGATGCTCTATAGGTGTCTTCGATGGTGTTTGTTAGATTGAGATTAGGATTTGTCACTCCGTGTATCAGAGAGGTATCTCTGGGCCCTCTCGATAATGATCATCACTATAAGCCTTGCAAGCAATGTGACTAATTAGTTAGTTACGGGATGATGCATTATGAAACGAGTAAAGAGACTTGCCAGTAACGAGATTGAACTAGGTATGATGATACCGATGATCGAATCTCGGGTAAGTAACATACCGATGACAAAGGGAATGATGTATGCTGTTATGCGGTTTGACCGATAAAGATCTTCATAGAATATGTAGGAACCAATATGAGCATCCAGCTTCTGCTATTGGTTATTGACCGGAGATGTCTCTCGGTAATGTGTACATAGTTCTCGAACCCATAGGGTCCGCACGCTTAACGTTCAATGACGATTTGTATTATGAGTTATGTGATTTGATGTACCGAAGTTTGTTCAGAGTCCCGGATGTGATCACGGACATGACAAGGAGTCTCTAAATGGTAGAGACATAAAGATCGATATATTAGAAAGTTATATTAGAAAGTTTTTCGGGTATTTTCCGGAGTACTGAGAGGTTACCGGAACCCCCCGGGGGGTTAATGGGCCTTCATGGGCCCTAGTGGAAGAGAGGAGGAAGCGGCCAGGTAGAGGCACACGCCCCCCACCCAAGCCCAAACCGAATTGGACTAGGGTTGGGGGGGGCTTTCCTTCTCTCCTCCTCCTCTTTCCCCCCTTCTCCTTGTGGGAATAGGAAAGGGGGGGGTGAATCCTACTTGGACCGGGAGTCCAAGTAGGACTCCCCCCTTGGCGCGCCACACCTATGGCCAGCCTCCTCTCCTCACCCTTTATATACGTGGGAGGGGGGCACCCCAAAGACACACCAAAGTTTCTCTTAACCGTGTGCGGTGCCCCCTCCACAGTTACACACATCGGTCATATCGTCGTAGTGCTTAGGCGAAGCCCTGCGCCGATAACTTCATCATCACCGTCACCATGTTGTCGTGCTGACGGAACTCTCCCTCGGCCTGAACTAGATCAAGAGTTCGAGGGACGTCACCGAGCTGAACGTGTGCTGATCGCGGAGTTGCTGTACGTTCAGTACTTGGAGCGGTTGGATCACAAAGACGTTCGACTAGATCAACCGCGTTACTAAACGCTTCCGCTTTTGGTCTACGAGGGTACGTGGATAGACTCTCCCCGCTCGTTGCTATGCATCTCCTAGATAGATCTTGCGTGATTGTAGGTTTTTTTTGAAATGCTACGATCCCCAACAGTGGTATCAGAGCCAGCTTTATTTGTAGATGTTATATGCATGAGTAGAACACAATGAGTTGTGGGCGATAATAGTCATATTGTTTACCAGCAACGTCTTACTTTGATTCCGCGGCATTGTTGGATGAAGCGGCCTTGACCGACATTACATGACCGCGTTCATGAGACTGGTTCTACTGACGTGCTTCACACATAGGTGGCTAGTGGGTGTCTGTTTCTCCGACTTTAGTTGAATCGAGTTTGACTACGCCCGGTCCTTGTTGAAGGTTAAAACATCACACTTGACGAAAAATCGTTGTGGTTTTGATGCGTAGGTAAGAACGGTTCTTGCTAGAAGCCCGTAGCAGCCACGTAAAACTTGCAACAACAAAGTAGAGGACCTCTAACTTGTTTTTGCAGGGCTTGCTATGATGTGATATGGTCAAGACGTGATGATATATAAATTGTTGTATGAGATGATCATGTTTTGTAACAGTTATCGACAACTAGTAGGAGCCATATGGTTGTCGCTTTATTGTATGAAATGCAATCGCCATGTAATTGCTTTAGTTTATCACTAAGTGGTAGCGATAGTCATAGAAGCAATAGTTGGCGCGACGACAACGATGCTTCGATGGAGATCAAGGTGTCAAGCCGGTGACGATGGTGATCATGATGGTGCTTTGGAGATGGTGATCAAAGGCACAAGATGATGATGGCCGTATCATATCACTTATTTGATTGCATGTGATGCTTATCTTTTATGCATCTTATTTTGCTTAGTGTGGTGGTAGCATTATAAGATGATCTCTCACTAAATTTCAAGGTATAAGTGTTCCCCTTGAGTATGCACCGTCGCTACAGTTCATCGTGCCGAGACACCACATGATGATCGGGTGTGATAAGCTCTACGTTCACATACAACGGGTGCAAGCCAGTTTTGCACATGCAGAATACTCGGGTTAAACTTGACGAGCCTAGCATATGCAGATATGGCCTCGAAACACTGAGACCGAAAGGTCGAGCATGAATCATATAGTAGATATGATCAACATAGTGATGTTCACCATTTAAAGCTACTCCATCTCATGTGATGATCGTACATGGTTTAGTTGATATGGATCACGTGATGATTTAGATGACTAGAGGGGTGTCTATCTAAGTGCGAGTTCTTAAGTAATACGATTAATTGAACTTTAATTTATCATGAACATAGTACCTGATAGTATTTTGCATGTCTATGTTGTTGTAGATCAATGACCCATGCTACTGTTCCTTTGAATTTTAATGCGTACCTAGAGATGGCTAAGTTGAAAGATGATGGTAGCACCTACACGGACTGGGTCCGTAACTTGAGGATTATCCTCATTGCTGCATAGAAGAATTACGTCCTGGAAGCACCGCTAGGTGCAAGACCCGCTGCAGGAGCAATGCCGGACGTTATGAACGCCTGGCAGAGAAAAGCTGATGACTACTTGATAGTTTAGTGTGTCATGCTTTACGGCTTAGAACCTGGACTTCAACGACGTTTTGAACGTCATGGAGCATATGAGATGTTCCAGGAGTTGAAGTTAATATTTCAAGGAAATGCTCGGATTGAGAGATATGAAGTCTCCAATAAGTTCTATAGCTGCAAAATGGAGGAGAATAGTTTTGTCGGTGAACATATACTCAAAATGTCTAGGTACCACAATCACTTCACTCAACTGGGAGTTAATCTTCCGGTTGTTAGTGTCATTGATAGAGTTCTTCAATCACTGCCACCAAGCTACAAAAGCTTCATGATGAACTATAATATGCAAGGGATGGATAAGACAATTCCCGAGCTCTTCGCAATGCTAAAGGATGCGAAGGTAGAAATCAAGAAGGAGCATCAAGTATTGATGGTCAACAAGACCACTAATTTCAAGAAAAGGGGCAAAGGGAAGAAGGGGAACTTCAAGAATAATGGCAAGCAAGTTGCTGCTCAAGTGAACAAGCCCAAGTATGGACCTAAGCCTAAGACTGAGTGCTTCTACTCCAAAGGGACTGGTCACTGGAAGCGGAACTGCCCCAAGTATTTGGTGGATAAGAAGGATGGCAAAGTGAAAGGTATATTTGATATACATGTTATTGATGTGTACCTTACTAATGCTCGTAGTAGTGCCTGAGTATTTGATACTAGTTTTGTTGCTCATATTTGCAACTCGAAACAGGGGCTACGGATTAAGCGAAGATTGGCTAAGGACGAGGTGACGATGCGTGTGGGAAATGGTTCCAAAGTCGATGTGATCTCCGTAGGCACGCTACCTCTACATCTACGTTTGGGATTAGTTTTAGACCTGAATAATTGTTATTTGGTGCCAGCGTTAAGCATGAACATTATATCTGGATCTTGTTTGATGTGAGACGGTTATTCATTTAAATAAGAGAATAATGGTTGTCCTATTTATATGAGTAATATCTTTTATGGTCATGCACCTTTGATGAGTGGTCTATTTTTGTTGAATATCGATAATAGTGATACACATATTCATAGTATTGAAGCCAAAAGATATAATCTTAATAATGATAGTGCAACTTATTTGTGGCACTGCCGTTTAGGTCATATTAGTGTAAAGTGCATGAAGAAACTCCATGCTGATGAGCTTTTGGAATCACTTGATTATGAATCACTTGATGCTTGCGAACCATGCCTCCTGGGCAAGATGACTAAGACTCCATTCTCCAGAACAATGGAGCAAGCAACAAACTTGTTGGAAATAATACATACTAATGTATGCGGTCCGATGAGTGTTGATGCTTGTGGCGCGTATCGTTATTTTCTGACCTTCACAAATGATTTGAGCAGATATGGGTATATCTACTTGATGAAACATAAGTCTGAAACATTTGAAAAGTTCAAAGAATTTCAGAGTGAAGTGGAAAATCATCATAATAAGAAAATAAAGTTTCTATGATCTCATCGTGGAGGTGAATATTTGAGTTACGAGTTTGGTCTTCATTTGAAACAATGTGGAATAGTTTCGCAACTCACGCCACCTAGAACACCACAGTGTAATGGTGTTTTTGAACGTCATAATCGTACTTTATTAGATATGGTACGATCTATGATGTCTCTTACTGATTTACCGCTATCATTTTGGGGTTATGCTTTAGAGACGACTGCATTCACGTTAAATAGGGCACCATCTAAATTCGTTGAGACGACACCATATGAACTGTGGTTTGGCAAGAAACCCAAGTTGTCGTTTCTTAAAGTTTGGGGCTGCGATGCTTATGTGAAAAAGCTTCAACCTGATAAGCTCGAACCCAAATTGGAGAAATGTGTCTTCATAGGATACCCAAAGGAGACTGTTGGGCACAGCTTCTATCACAGATCCGAAGGCAAGATATTCATTGCCAAGAATGGATCCTTTGTTGAGAAGGAGTTTCTCTCAAAAGAAGTGAGTGGGAGGAAAGTAGAACTTGATGAGGAAATTGTACCTGCTCCCTTATTAGAAAGTAGTTCATCACAGAAATCAGTTCTAGTGATTCCTACACCAATTAGTGAGGAAGCTAATGATAATGATCATGAAGCTTCTGATCAAGTTACTACTGAACCTCATAGGTCAACCAGAGTAAGATCCACACCAGAGTGGTACGGTAATCCTGTTTTGGAGGTCATATTACTTGACCATGACAAACCTACGAACTATGAGGAAGCGATGACGAGCCCAAATTCCGTGAAATGGCTTGACGCCATGAAATCTGAGTTTGGATCCATGTATGAGAACAAAGTATGGACTTTGGTTGACTTTCCTGATGATCAGCAAGCAATAGAGCATAAATGGATCTTCAAGAAGAAGACTGACGCTGACGGGAATGTTACTATCTACAAAGCTCGACTTGTTGCGATAGGTTTTCAATAAGTTCAAGGATTTGACTACAATGAGACCTTGTCACCTGTAGCGATGCTTATGTCTGTCCGAATCATGTTAGCAAATGCCGCATTTTATGATTATGAAATTTGGCAAATGGATGTCAAAACTGCATTCCTTAATTGATATCTTAAAGAAGAGTTGTATATGATGCAACCAGAAGGTTTTGTCGATCCAAAAGGTGCCAACAAAGTGTGCAAGCTCCACCGATCCATTTATGGACTGGTGTAAGCCTCTAGGAGTTGGAATATACGCTTTGATACTGTGATCAAACCATATGGTTTTATACAGACTTTTGGAGAAGCCTGTATTTACAAAATGAAAGTCATTCCCCATGCCTCAGCCATAGGTTCTATCATGTATGCAATGTTGTGTACCAGACCTGATGTGTGCCTTGCTATTAGTTTAGCAGGGAGGTACCAAAGTAATCCAGGAGTGGATCACCGCACAGTAGTCAAGAACATCCTGAAATACCTGAAAAGGACTAAGGGTATGTTTCTCGTTTATGGAGGTGACAAAGAGCTCGTCGTAAATGGTTACGTTGATGCAAGCTTTGACATTGATCCGGATGACTCTAAGTCACAAACCGGATACATATTTATATTGAATGGTGGAGCTATCAGTTGGTGCAGTTCTAGGCAAAGTGTTGTGGCGGGATCTACGTGTGAAGCGGAGTACATAGTTGCTTCAGAAGTAGCAAATGAAGGAGTCTGGATGAAGGAGTTCATATCCGATCTAGGTGTCATACCTAGTGCATCGGGTCCAATGAAAATCTTTTGTGACAATACTGGTGCAATTGCATTAGTAAAGGAATCCAGATTTCATAAGAGAACCAAGCACATCAAGAGATGCTTCAATTCTAGCCACGATCAAGTCAAGGAGGGAGACATAGAGGTTTGCAAAATGCATACGAATCTGAATGTTTTTGACCCGTTAACTAAGCCTCTCTCATGAGCAAAACATGACCAGCACCAAGACTCCATGGGTGTTAGAATCATTACTATGTAATCTAGATTATTGACTCTAGTGCAAGTGGGAGACTGAAGGAAATATGCCCTAGAGGCAATAATAAAGTTGTTATTTATATTTCCATATATCATGATAAATGTTTATTATTCATGCTAGAATTGTATTAACCGGAAATTTAGTGCATGTGTGAATACATAGACAAACAGAGTGTCCCTAGTATGCCTCTACTAGACTAGCTCGTTAATCAAAGATGGTTAAGTTTCCTGATCATAGACATGTGTTGTCATTTGATGAACGTGATCACATTATCAGAGAAAGACGTGATGGACAAGACCCATCCGTTAGCTTAGCACAAATGATTGTTTAGTTTTATTGCTAATGCTTTCATCATGACTTATACATGTTCCTCTGACTATGCGATTATGCAACTCCTGAATATCAGAGGAACACCTTGTGTGCTATCAAACATCACAACGTAATTGGGTGATTATAAAGATGCTCTACAGGTGTCTCCGATGGTGTTTGTTGAGTTGGCATAGATCGAGATTAAGATTTGTCACTCCGTGTATAGGAGAGGTATCTCTGGGCCCTCTCGGTAATGGTCATCACTATAAGCCTTGCAAGCAATGTGACTAATGAGTTAGTTACGATATGATGCATTACGGAACGAGTAAAGAGACTTGCCGGTAATGAGATTGAACTAGGTATGATGATACCAACAATTGAATCTCGGGCAAGTAACATACTGATGACAAAGGGAATGACCTATGTTGTTATGCGGTTTGACCGATAAAGATCTTCATAGAATATGTATGAACCAATATGGGCATCCAGTTTCCGCTATCGGTTATATACCGGAGATGTGTCTCGGTCATGTCTACACAGTTCTCGAACCCATAGGGTCCGCACGCTTAACATTCGATGACGATTTGTATTATGAGTTATTAGATTTGATGTACTGAAGTTTTTTCGGAGTCCAGGATGTGATCATGGACATGACGAGGAGTCTCGAAATGGTAGAGACATAAACATCAATATATTGGAAGGTTATATTCGGACACTAGAATGGTTCCGAAGTTTTTTGGGTATTTTTCGGAGTACCGGGAGGTTATCGGAACCCCTCGGGGGGTTAATGGGCCTTTATGGGCCCTAGTGGAAGAGAGGAGGCAGCGACCAGGTAGAGGCGCGCACCCCCCAAGCCCAAACCGAGTTGGACTAGGGTTGGGGAGCGGCCCCCCTTTCCTTCTCTCCTCCTCCTCTTTCCCCCCTTCTCCTTGTGGGAATAGTAAAGGGGGGCGAATCCTATTTGGACCAGGAGTCCAAGTAGGACTCCCCCTTGGCGTGCCACACCTATGGCCGGCCTCCTCTCCTCCCCCCTTTATATACGTCAGAGGGGGGCACCCCACAGACACACCAAAGTTTCCCTTAACCGTGTGCAGTGCCCCACTCCACAGTTACACACCTCGGTCATATCGTTGTAGTGCTTAGGCGAAGCCCTGCGCTGGTAACTTCATCATCACTGTCACCATGCTATCGTGATGACAGAACTCTCCCTCTGCCTCAACTGGATCAAGAGTTTGAGGGACGTCACCGAGCTGAATGTGTGCTGATCGCGGAGGTGCCGTACGTTCGGTACTTGGATCGGTTGGATCGCGAAGACGTTCGACTACATCAACCGCGTTACTAAATGCTTGCACTTTCGGTCTACGAGGGTACATGGGCACACTCTCCCCGCTCGTTGCTATGCATCTCCTAGATAGATCTTGCGTGATCGTAGGAATTTTTTTTGAAATACTATGTTCCCCAACAGCAACAACCCATCTGTGACATCAAAAAGTGCACCATGGGTCTGTGCTCTTCCAACTGGAAGGATCCCGTCCATGAAATGTGAGGCAACATTCTATCAGCAAATCTTACCTTTTCTAGCTTGCCAACCCATACCCTTTGTTGTATTAGCATTTGCCGTGCGGTGCTTTAACTGTGCCACGCATGTTTAATTATTTCAGTTATGAAAAAAATGTATTGTTCAATAGGGCTATGTGAGGGAGTCTTGGACTAAGGGGTCCTCAGGCATCCGACCAGTTATCCATGGGCCAGACTGATGGGCTGTGAAGCCATGAAGACCAAAGGCCGTACTCGTGTCCGGATTGGACTCTACTTGGCGTGGAAGGCAAGCTTGGCGACCGAAGATTCGTTCTTATGTAACCTGACTCCGTGTAAACCCTAGATCCCCGCGGTGTCTATATAAACCGAAGGGATAGTCTGGAAAGGACACAACATATACTCATTACCATACCCATATAGTTAGACTTCTAGGGTTTAGCCATTACGATCTCGTGGTAGATCAACTCTTGTAATACTCATATTCATCAAGATCAATCAAGCAGGAAGTAGGGTATTACCTCCATAGAGAGGGCCCGAACCTGGGTAAACATCGTGTCCCCCGTCTCCTGTTACCATCGATCCTAGACGAACAGTTCGGGACCCCCTACCTGAGATCTGTCGGTTTTGACACCGACATTGGTGCTTCCATTGAGAGTTCCACTTTGCCGTCAACAAAGGGCTCGATGGCCCCTTCGATCGTCAGTAATGACGTTGTCCAGGGAGAAACCTTCCTCCCCGGACAGATCTTCGTATTCGGCAGCTTCGTACCGCGTGCCAACTCGCTTGGCCATCTGGACCAGATCGACAGCTACGCGCCTGGCCATCAGGTCAGATTCGGGAGCTTGAATTATGTTGCGGACATCCGTGGAGACTTGATCTTCAACGGATTTGTGGCCGCGGCAACCGCTCCCCATCGCCCCGATGAACATGGCTTAAACCTGTCATCAGGCCACATCCAGGAGATAGCTTCCATAGCAGCTCTGGCCTCAAATCCGGAGCAGTTCAAATCGCTCGAAGATGGGAAGCTCAACCCCATCAAGGGGACTACCGATTCCGTGGCGCTAGAGCCAAACGCAGATTCCACTTCATACAGTATCTGCATCAACGGAACCCCGGACTCACCTCCGATGTTGAGCTCTGAACCCTGCGAGCCCGCGTACACCGAACTCGATCGGTTATCAATCTTCAAGTTCAGCGTCGCAGATGTCTTCCAACACTCTCCCATGGGCGACATACTAAACTCGCTAAAAAACCTATCCCTGGCGGACGATCCGTCTCTGAACTATGTTCGGTTCGAACTTATGGCGGATGATGGAGAATTTTGCTTCCCACCCGCACCCACTTCATAGCCACTGTCGAAAATGTAACCAACACGTCCGATCCCCGCTCCGACGTTGTGGACGACATCGACGTTGTGGACGACGATGAGGGGCAAGGCCAAAGCTTACTACCCGCTAGACATGTGATATGCACTTCCTAGTATGACGTGTGTATGATAGACACACGCTACGGCGGTCTCGGCGATGAGAAGGAGGATCTGGTCAAGGATAAACCGCCTGGTACATAGCCCGAACACCAGTGCTCTTGGCTTCATCACCCAAGAGAAAACACTGCCAGCACTAGAGAAGACGATACTCCGGACAACGAAGACCCTGTTGAGGTCGAACCCGAGCAGGAGGGCAAGACAGCCCTGATGAACAGGCCACATGTGGGGACTCGGAGGACAGCAATTATCTCCCCTCTCCGAGGAGGAGGAGATCCTCGGCAACGAGGATTTTATGTGCCAAAGGAACCTCTCGAGCAGGAGCGCTTTAAACGCCGGCTTATAGCCACTGCAAGGAGCTTAAGAAACAAGAAGTCGCAGCTTCAAGCAAGCCAAGACTTTCTCAATGATAGATGGACCGAGGTCTTGGCCGCCGAAGAATACGGCCTTAGCAGCCCAGACAAAAGCCACCCCAAGAGTAGGTGGCTTCCTCAATACGATGGCAGGGCGATGGAGCCCACACCACCATCGAACAATGCGGCGGGCCGACCACAGTTCGGTCCAGATAAAGCATGTCACAACCCTAGCTTAGCTTTGCTTACTCTTGCATGATCATCATGGCATCATGTTTATTTTTTTTATGAAACTGAAATGGGGATGATCAAACCCCTAGCACCAAAGCAATGCAAATAGGCCCAACTTTAAATATTTTCAATGAACCCAATATGCCCTTAAAAAATGTTTATCATTTTTGGTTCTAGATAAAACCTCTGCCAAAAATGGGTTCATAAATTTTGGAGCCATTTTGGATTTTTGAGTTAAGACATAACTATTTGCATTTGGGCATTTAAAATACTATAAATACTTTTAAATGCCCAAATACTTTGGAAAGTAATTCTAGGCTGTTGGGAGTAATTACAAAGGTGCCTATGATTATTTTCAGAATTTTCTAAAGTGGATTAGTATTTCTACTAATTCAAAACAAACAACAAAGAATTAAATAAATGAAAACAGAAAAGAGAAGAGGGAAGAGTTACCTGGCGCTTACCTCCTAGCAGCCCACCTGGCCCAACTCCAGCTGGCCCAGCCCACCGCAGTCGCCACCGTCTTCAACCTCCTGCCAGTAGGCAGGAGGGCGTGTGCCCATCATGCGCCAGCACGCGCGCGCCACCTCCTGCTTGCTGCCTCCTCCCGACGTCGCCCTGGAGATGCCACGCACCTCTCTGCCTCTCTCTCGCTCTCTGGGTCTCCCCCCCCCTCGCTCCTCTGCTTTCCCACCCCATGGCCGAGCATGCCCACCGCCACCGACACTGTTCGCCGCGGCCAGAGCCACTGCCCCGCCTCTCCGCCGTGTCTAGAAGAACCGGCCATCGCCCTACTCCTCCTCGCCGAGCCGCGTGGGTCGGGAAGCCCTGCTTCTTCTTGAACGCCGCCGTCTTCTTCCGCAGGATCCGGCGATCGCCGTCATCGCTCCGTCGTCTGCAGGCCTTCCCCAAGGCCGCCGAATACTTCAATCGATGCGCTGTGAGGCCACGATCCTTTTCCCCCTAACCCCGTGCTTGATTGCCTCACCTAACCGCCCTAACCACCTTGCCGAGCACTCCTCGCCGCTGGCCATGGCGCCGCCGCGGCCACAGCTGTTGTAGCTCGCGTCCGAGCCCATCAGCGCGCTCAGCACACTCCCAGGAGCACGTAGCACTCTTCATATTCTCCTCTTGTGCACCGTAGCATCGACACCGTCCGCGCCCGAACTCCGGCCACCGCGGAAGCGGACACCGCCGTCGGTCTAGGTCGTCTCCGGTGACCCCACTAGCACCAGCCGACGCGTACAAGGCTCAGGGTTCCAACGGTGCCATCCACGCCTCGAACTGTGGCCTGTGCTGCGATTCTGTGCATCGCCGCCGTCTCGGACCTCGCCGGCAGTTAGTCGCCGACAGGTTTGACCGAGTGGACCAGGGTTTGACCCCCTGGGTCATTAACATGAGGGCCCGAGGCCCTGCTAATTAGTTTAGGTGCTAATTAAAATTTAGCTAACCCACTGACTCGCTGACCGTGGGCCCCAGCCCTTCTAATCACTTTAGTTAGGATTTAACTAAACCCTGGTTAGCACTGAGTCAATGACAGGTGGGCCACACCTGTCAGGTTTGACCTGGACAGCCCTGTTGACCCTCTGACGCCAGCATGATGCAATGCTGATGCAGTTAATCATTTTCTGGATTTAAAATAATTCAGAAATTCCAAAAAATGCCCAAAACTTCTAAAATCATAGTAATTAAACCGTAACTCCAAATGAAATAATTTATATAAGAAAAATTATCAGAAAAATCCAAAGAATCTGATTATGGCATTATCATGCATGTTTGAACAACTTATGCCTGCTGATCAGGTCAAATCAAATAAGTGGCATTTAAATAATCACATATGGAGTTGAATTTGAGTCTTTGGTTCAAACCAACTTCATTTAATCTGGTTTTAGTTGCATTAGCTCAAATCACAACATATTGACATGTCATGATCATGCATCATAATGTGCATTGCATTGATTGTATTCTTTCAGTGTTTGCCGATGATTGTTCCCTCCCTCGGTAGACGTATGTTTCGAAGATGTGATCAATGACACCGATGAAGAGTTATACTATCTTCAGAAGTGTCAGGCAAGCACAACCCCCTTGTTCATTCCGATACAATCACACTCTCTCGCTCCTACTCTTTTTTACTGCATTAGGACAACAACGATTCATCTGTTACTTGTTGCGGTAGTTGAACCCCTTATCCTCTGCATGACCTGTCATTGCCACAGTAAATAGATGAAACCCACTAGCATGAGTAGGAGTTGTTTGAGCCCTGATGTGCCTACTCATTCATGCTTGTTTGTCATGCCTGCTATTGCATAGAGTTGTGTCAGGTTTGATTCATCGGGAATGAATCGGAGGTGTGTGAACATGTCCTACTGTGTGTGAGCTAAGTGTGTGAACACGTTTTGGTAAAGGTAGCATTGAGAGGCCATGTAGGAGTACATGGTGGGTTGTCTCATTGAAACCGTCCTCAGGAACTGAGTTATGTGTCTGTGATCCATGAACAGCTACTACCACTCATTGGGATCCTTAATTGACCCTCTCGGCTTCTTAATCACCCTAGTACTCTGTTCAGGAGTTGCAACTAGTTTCTGGTGTTTGTAGGTTATGTGTTGGCGGCCGTGCGTAGCACTGACCCTAGGGGTGGGCTATAATGCGGTAGATACACCATGGACGGTGTACCGGGCGCCCGTTTGGTGTCTCGGGAACCTGTTCACATCGTTTGGGACCGTATGTGGAAACCTCGGCCGGACTCCCTGCGGATGGAACCTGGATAGGCAATAAACATGGACTAGAGACTTAAGTGTTTAGGTAGGCCATGGCCGACACCCCCGTTGGGCTTCCGCTTGAAGGTTGCCGAGTACATGTCGTGTAAACGACGGTAAGTGGTGGGAGCGTGTGTGAAGAAGTACACCCCTGCAGGGTTATCAATATCTATTCGAATAGCCGGATTCCTCGGATATGGAAACTTGGACCCCTTGCATAGTTCATAGACAAGTGAAAGTGGATACTCTAAAACTCGCAAGATAAGTGTGAGTGCTATGGATGGCCTTCTCGTAGGGAGACTGGAGCGGATCCATAGTGGTGTATTGAATGGTGAATATGTGGACTCGTGTGCGCCACCTCAAAAGAGTTGCTTGCTGTAGTAATTCAGGTTAGCCACTGAGTCAAAGCTGGCTTGCTGCAGTTAAACTCCACCACCCCCTTTAATGATACCGATGCATATGTAGATAGTTTTGATGTAAGTCTTGCTGGGTACATTTGTACTCACGTTTGCCTATTTTATGTTTTGCAGAGAGACGTCAGTCTCGCTAGTAGTTGCGTGTGGACTTCGACATTTAGCTTGATACCTCAGCTACGATCTTGTGCCCTCGGCAGGATCTGGTAGATAGTCAGGCTTCTTAGCCTTTTTCATTTGTAGATGTCTGTACTCAGACATGTTAAGCTTCCGCATGTGCTTGATTTGTATGCTATGATTGTTGGGTCATGAGACCCATGTTTGTAATATCTCGCTCCTCGGAGCCTAATGAATAAATGCTTGAGTCGTAGAGTTATGTTGTGATGCCATGTTGTATTTACACATATCAAGCATATTGTGTGTATGATTGAAATGCTTGGTATCTGTGGGATCCGACAATCTAGTTGTTTATCCTTGGCAGCCTCTCTTATGGGGAAATGTAGTCTAGTGCTTCCATGAGCCATAGTAGTCCGCTACAGCCCGGTTCACCGGTGTCCTGCTAGCCCAGCACTACTGCTCAGGACACTTGACTGGTCGGCCTGTGTTTCACTTCGTTCCTGTGTCTGTCCCTTCGGGGAAATGTCACGCAGTGACATCCGGAGTCCTGCCTAGCCTGCTGCAGCCCGGGTTCCCCGGAGTCCTGTTAGCCCAGTGCTACAGCCGGATTTACACGCTGCTGACCGACATGCTCGATGTGATTCATGTATGCCTGTCCCCATAGGTTGGTGCCACTTTGGGTTCACGATTAGCCTTGTTGGCCCTGGTTCTCTGTCATATGGATGCTAGCGACATTATTATATACGTGAGCCAAAAGGCGCAAACGGTCCCGAGCCAGGTAAGCTGGCACCCGTGGGAATACCGTGCGTGAGGCTGCAAAGTGATATGAAGTGTTACATGGTAGATCGGTGTGACTTAGGATCGGGGTCCTGACAAAGCAGCGGCCCAAGCAGAGCACCATACCAACCCATTCGACCGTCATAACAAAACAGCTCGGGGGAACACTCGCATATTCGGACACTATAGAGCTGACCACGCCCAGTACGAGCACCGTAAACGGAGCCCGCCGGAGGTGCTTCATAGTGTGGCCCAACATAGAGGAGCTGCACACCCCCTCCGCTTCACTGACGAAGTAATGGAACACGAATTCCCAGACGAGTTTTAACCAATTAACATCGAGTCATACGATGGGACAACATACCCCGCAGTATGGATCGAGGATTACCTCCTCCACATTCACATGGCCCACGGAGACGACCTCCATGCCATTAAATACCTACCCCTCAAGCTTAAAGGACCAGCTCGGTACTGGCTAATCAGTTTGACAGAAAATTCTATTGGCAACTGGGAAGATTTGGAAGACGCCTTTCGAGATAACTTCCAGGGAACATATGTCCGGCCATTATACGCCGATGACTCAAGTCACATTGTCCAGGAGCCCGGCGAGTGAGCTAGGAAGCTCTAGACCAGGTTCTTTGTCAAAAAGAACCAAATTGTCGACTGTCCGGACGCAGAAGCCCTCGCGGCCTTCAAACATAGCGTCCGAGATGAATGGCTCGCATGTCACCTCAGCCAGGAAGGACCTAAATCCATGACAGCCCTTATCGCCCTAATGAACCGCTTCTGCACGGGAGAAGAGAACTAGCTTGCTCATAAAAGCAACGACACCAGCGGCCCGGTACCTCCAAAATCTGAGGTGGCAACAACAAGCCACGATGAAACAAATACAACAGTCACAGTAATATACGCGACACAGCGGTGAACGCTGGATTTCACAATCCGAAGCCCGGTCAACGGAAGAAGCCACTAAAGGTAAACCAGGATGGACCTTCCACCCTTGATAGGATATTGGACCAACCTTCTCAGATTCACGGTCACCCTGATAGGCCGACTAATCATACCAACCGTAATTGTTGGTTCTTCAAGCAGGCAGGCAAGCTTAACGCTGATGGAAGGGGAGGAGGCCACTGGGGGACAAAGACGATGGATCGGCTCACCAGCAAAACACCAGGGGCCAGAAACAGTTCCCCTCTGATGTCCGACCACTCCCGGAACGCAAATAGCAGTTCGGCTTCCACCACCCACCTACTGTACTGGCGAAATTCGTACCATGCGCACATCACTACACACTCAAGATACCATGGGCTTCGGCGGAAGCACAATACATACAACCCTACAAGCATTCCTGTAATGTTTTTATATGTTTTTTTCATTTTTTTCTGTATCATCCTTAAAGAATAGGTGACCAACTGGACAACATCTACATTGGACTCTATCGGAGTTCGGATCCATACACTCACCTAAGGGGTTACTTCCATTAAGGATCCCACTCCCCGAGGATGGGCGACGCAGACATGCGACAGGAGGTCCAAAATTACTGTTTGTAGACCACACTCTTTATTCTAAGCCTGTACTATGCCCTTTTTCTGATCCCGACCATGATCATGTCAAATAGTTGGGTCTGTGGTTTCTCTTTTTATATATATACATAAATTTATCATCGGCACATCGCTCCGTCCTCAGTAAGCCTCACTCGAACCGATCTCTCATACTCTTTCAACAATAAAGAACAACCTCAACGGCTGCTTTGCAGATGCACCTCGACACACCCTGCCAGGGGCTCAGCATGGGAACGAATGAGTTGCCAGTAAAAGTCCGAACAGCTCTAAAGCATACTTCGGCGTCGCAAGTTTGGCCTTATATGCATCTATAACACCCCGGATGTAATTTACCTTATTTGTATTCCAACTCTTGCCTTTTCCGGCACTAAGTTATGTTATTTCCTCGTTGTCGGGCTTTTGCCTTTGTGTGTTTTCGTATTTGTCTTGCATCTCATATCATGTCATCATGTGCATTGCATTCGCATACGTGTTCGTCTCATGCATCCGAGCATTTTCCCCGTTGTCCGTTTTGCATTCCGGCGCTCCTATGTCCTCCGGTGTCCCTTTCTACCTTTTTTTCGTGTGTGTGTGTGTGTGTTAAACATTTTCGGATCGGACCGAGACTTGTCATGCGGCCTTGGTTTACTACCTTTAGACCGCCTGTCAAGTTTCGTACCATTTGGACTTCGTTTGATACTCCAACGGTTAACCGAGGGACCGAAAAGGCCTCGTGTGTGTTGCAGCCCAACACCCTTCCAAAGTGCCCCAAAACCCACCTAAACCTCCTCCATCATCTATATCGTTCCATCACGATCGCGTGGCCGCAAACCACACCTCATTTGGAGCTTCCTAGCTCCCTCTACCTCTATAAATAGACCCCCTCCCCGAAATTCCGGATCCAAAACCCCCCTAACCCTAGTCCATCAGCCCCGCCACCGCCGGACAATGTCCGCCGCCTAGCGGACACACCGCCGCCGCCAATCGCTACAGGCCACCTATCGCCGCCTCCTTCCTCCCGCCGCCGGCCCGGGCAGGCCCGCACCGGGCC
>NC_057812.1:216240096-216245835 GCF_018294505.1 Triticum aestivum | reverse complement strand
CGCCGGAGTGCGCCGCCCGCCTTCCCCGACACCGGCGCCGCCGACCACCGCGCCCGCCATTGCTGACCACCGCGCCGGCCGCCTCCGCCGCCTGCCACCCGGTTGCCGCCGCCCCATCCTCGCCGCCTCGCCGCCCGGCCTTACCGGATCCATCCTCCCTCGCCGGTGGCTCCAAGGCCGGCCACCGCGCCCCTGTTCCGGCCAACGTCCAGCGTCCTCGAACCCGGTAGCTACAGTGCCCGTCGCCAGATCCGATCGGGAGCTATAGTAACCCTAGATCCGGTTGACTTTTCCCCCTCTCCTCCTGATACTTTTTGCATAATTTGACGCATCATAACTCCCACATCGTGGCTCTGATTCGTGCCTGTAGCATATCAAAATGTTCGTCTCGACGAGTACATCATTTCATCTCATTGCATCATTTTCATTTGAGCTCATCTTGAGGCTCGAAATGCTGTTGGAAGAGGGCTATGTGATGATAGTTGCAGATCTGTTTCAGCAAATGCACTTTTGTCATTTTTTCCATGATTAATGTGTGCATGATATGATCCTGAGCTCTATATGTGTTTTGAAGAATGCCATGTTATCTTTACAGGGGTGTATGCCATGTATTTTTGTGATCTTTTTGGTGACTAGCACAAGCATGCAAAGTAGCTTACTCAGTGATGCTGATTTCAGGGACTTAGAATTTCACTAAGTCCTTGCCCTGTCATTATTTTTATGCCATATGTTCATGTTGTTTCCTAGTGATCCGTGCCTCTTTTGAGCATGATCAGTAAGGATGTTTTGTAGATAATGTTGTTCTCTATCCAGCCATGTCTTTGTTTGCAATTATGGAGCAACCGAGCTTGAGTCAATCGAGCTCTACTTTTGCTATAAAATGTTGCTGGCAGATTGTTAACATGTTTAGCAATTTTGCCGAGCTTGTTGTTGTTGATCCGTGAATGCTATCATGTTGTTTTTGCCATGTCTAGCTTCTATGCCATGTCTATTTGTTGGGTGTATGCTTAGCTAGTTATGCAATGCCTCGTAGTGAGTGCATCGAGCTCGTAAACATGCCTACTCGTTATCTATTTTGCATGCTCCAGTTTTTCACTAAGTCTGAATCTGTTTATGTTTTTGCTATGTTCACATGCTTGCAATTGTATTTTCTGATCCCTTTTGGCTCATGGTCACTAAGGGACTTTTGTTATATGTTTTGATTAGCTTTATGCCATGCCTTGCTTTGCCATGATATGTTCCTGTAGCATGTAGTTATCGTGCTCTAAACATTGCTTCCTGATGATAAATTCCTGACATGCTGTTAATTTCACTAAGTCTGAAACCTGTTATCTTTTGCACTTTTGCCATGCTTGTTTGAACCAGTTAGTGAGTGAATTAGCCGTAGCTCAGTGTTCATCTTTTTTCAAGCATCTTGAGTGATCCCTGACATGTATTTTGTTGTCATGATGGAGTGCTGTAGCATGTTGTTCTTGATGCATTTAGAAGGCTAATTGCTGTTTATCGCAGACCGGTGTCATATTATTTTGCTTGTCATTTCCAAACCGTGCATCCGATTCCGGTGATCTTTATATCGATTTCGACCGAAATCACCTCACCTTTCCAGTGGTACTCTTGGATTTCCATGTTGAGGCCAGGTTCAATCATTCCTTTCCAAATCATGCATATGCATCGCATATCGCATCCCACATATCATACCATGTTTGCATCATGTTGTTTGAGCATTGCACGTGGTTGATTGTGTTACTTTTGCTTGTTGTTATTGTTTGGGTAGAGCCAGGAGACGAGTACGTGAACAAGGAGCCCGTTGAGTTCGCTTACGAGGATCAAGGCAACTCTGAGAACTTTGCAGGCAAGATGACCATACCCTCGAAATCACTACTATCTTTGCTTGCTAGATGCTTGCTCTTTTGCTATGCCTATGCTATGATACCTACCACTTGCTTATCATGCCTCCCAAATTGCCATGTCAAACCTCTAACTCACCATGTCCTAGCAAACCATTGTTTGGCTATGTTACCGCTTTGCTCAACCCCTCTTATAGCGTTGCTAGTTGCAGGTGAAGATTGGAGTTCGTTCCTTGTTGGAACATGTTTATTGTTGGGATATCACCATATTATCTTGTTTATCTTAATGCACCTATATACTTGGTAGAGAGTGGAAGGCTCGGCCTTATGTCTGGTGTTTTTTTCCACTCTTGCCGCCCTAGTTTCCGTCATATCGGTGTTATGTTCCAGGATTTTGCGTTCCTTACACGGTTGGGTTATAATGGGAACCCCTTGATAGTTCACCTTGAATAAAACTCCTCCAGCATTGCCCAACCTTGGTTTTACCATTCGCCACCTAGTCTCTTTTTCCCTTGGGTTTCCGGTGCCCAAGGTTCATCTTTATTAAACCCCCCGGGCCAGTGCTCCTCTGAGTGTTGGTCCAAACTAGAGCCCCTTGCAGCGCCACCTCGGGGAAACTCGAGGGCTAGTTTTAGTTGTACGGATTGCTTATCTGAGGGTGCCCTGAGAAAGAGATATGTGCAACTCCTATTGGGATTTGTCGGCACATTCGGGCGGTGTTACTGGACTTGTTTTACCATTGTCGAGGATGTCTTGTAACCGGGATGCCGAGTCTGATCGGATTGTCTTGGGAGAAGGAATATCCTTCGTTTACCGTGAGAGCTTGTGATGGGCTAAGTTGGGACTCCCCTGCAGGGATTTGAACTTTCGAAAGCCGTGCCCGCGGTTATGGGCAGATGAGAATTTGTTAATGTCCGGTTGTAGATAACCTGAAACTTAACTTAACTAAAATGCACAACCGCGTGTGTAACCGTGATGGTCTCTTCTCGGCGGAGTCCGGGAAGTGAACACGGTGTTGGAGTAATGCTTGACGTAGGTTGTTCTAGGATCACTTCTTGATCATAGTTGTTCAACCGTGCCTTTGCCTTTTCTTCTCGCTCTCTTTTGTGTATGTTAGCCACCATATAAGCTAGTCGCTTGCTGCAGCTCCACATCATACCTTTACCTTACCTATAAGCTTAAATAGTCTTGATCGCGAGGGTGTGAGATTGCTGAGTCCCCGTGACTCACAGATTCCTTCCAAAACTAGATGTAGGGACCGATGATACCGCTCCAGATGATATGACCGAGCTCAAGTGGGAGTTCGATGAAGACTCTCGTCGTTACTACGTGTCTTTCCCAGGTGATCAGTAGTGGTGCCTAGTTGGGGCGATCTGGGACTATGTCGCATTTGGAGGTTGATCTTTATTTTGGTTCCATAGTCGGACCTTGAGTGTATTGGATGAATGTAATGACTTATTTATGTATTTGTGTGACGTGGAGAGTGTAAGCCAACTATGTACTTTTCCCCTTTATTTATTTACATGGGTTGTTGTGTAGATTACCTCACTTGCGACATTGCTTTCAATGCGGTTATGCCTCTAAGTCGTGCTTCGACACGTGGGAGATATAGCCGCATCGAGGGCGTTACAGCATCAGCTCCGAATCATTGTCTTGGGTCAATAGTTGGGTTGCCCGGCTCCTGTGCTTGCTACCCTACATTCCACTCTATCGGCTAGGGTAGTAAAGGGAGAACTACTGTGATTGTGCCTTGGCCTAAACCGGATGAGCACCTCAGTAGAGAAAGCCGAAAACTGACTGTCATGATGCGGCGAGAGCTGGTCAACCACTTGACGATTTATTGGAATCCTTAGCGATTCTCCATGTAACATGAGGGATGTTTTTCAGATCAGATATGCAAGGCACGACACGCCGCATACATACCAGGGCTATGTAGTAACCCCACCATAAAACTCCTATGGCTAAGTGAAAGTGTTAACGCCTTATAGTCTGATTGCCTGGTTCGCCGCATCATCACCTCCTTCATGGACCAAGACGTTGGTTAAAGAGTGATTAAATGCGTTTCCGAACACCCCCGTACTTCCTACAAGGGGGCTGAAGCCGACAACTGGAAAACTTTCAGATTATATTAAAATGGCCGCACAGGAGGAATTCAAGATTTTCAAGCAAAACATAAATAGATTAACTATAAAATTGTCTTTTAAAATCATTATACACCTCACTCAAACATTATGTTTTTCGAGCATTGACCCTCAATCAAGCGGGCAGCCTCCAGGACGTCTTCAAAATAATGCTCTGGTTTCAGATGGTCCTCGCCTTTGGGCGGACCCTTCGTCGCGACATCGATGGCCTTCATCTTCCCCCAGAATGTCTTGACACAGGAAAAGGCCATCCGTGCACCTTCAATGCACGCCGATCGCTTCGTAGCATCGATTCACGGCACGGCATCGACAAGCTTCTACACCAAACCAAAATAGCTATTCGGCACAGGCTCGGTTGGCCACAGCCGGATTATAACATCCTTCATGGCAGCGCCAGACACCCTATGAAGTTCGGCCCATTGGGACATCTGTTCATTGAGCAGCAGCAGGCGCTTTGACGCACCGAACTGTGACCAAAAAAGCTTCTCCGTTGCATATCCAGCCCGTGTTTGGTAATATCGCGCTACATCGGAAGAACTCCACACTTGGTTCAGCTAAGCATAGTCCGGGTCGCCGAACTTAGTCTGCAGCAGAAAAGGCTTTCCAGCCACTATCTCCTTCGCCTACCGAACCTCCTCATGGAGTGCTCTGGACTCTGATCGCGCTTCTCTTGCCTCCTGTCGGGCCTTGTCAAGTTCAGCCGTTAAGGCTTCATTTTCCTTCTCAAGAAATTCGCAGCGACCAGTAGCATTCTCCAAAGCGAGTGTCATCGTGGATACATTCTCCTCACCTTGACATCGCGCATCTTGTTCAGCCTTCAGTTAAACTGATGCTCCTTCAGCAGCAGCATCACTAAACCGGGCCCGCTCCTTGGCCCGGATTAGCTCCGCCCGAAGAGCCTCCATGGCGGCGGCACCATCTGCATTTCATGCACATTCCATATAAAGCTCTTTCCTGCGTCAAACATAATGGTGTAAAGAATGCTCGAAGTACATACCTTGCGAGTCGTCAAGACACCTATTGATCAACCCAACGTCATCCTTCGCAATATCCAGCTTTCACTGCAGTTCGGCCACTTCCGTATTCCGGACAGCCACAGGAGGGGATGTAGCTTGTATTTCAAATTACATCAAGGTCAATACCTGAGCATATCTCTTTGATCCTCTGATCACTTCCTTCGGAAGGCAATCTGAGTCTCAGGGGCTACTGCATATATACAACAGGTGCATTCTACACTACAAAAAAAGACACATCCGTGACATTTTGGGCCGAACGAAAAAAAATTATGTCATACATATGACACTTCTATGACGATAATTGTGACAAAACCTAGTATCATCATAGATGTGGTGGGCTCCTACTTCTATGACAAAAAATCATGACAGAAAATGGGATTTTCGTCTTGGGCGGGCCGGAGACGCAGTTGCATGACATTCTTTGGGCCTTCCATGACGAAAAAAACCGTGGTAGAAGCGAGGGGGAGGAAAATTTCGGGGAGTTCCCGGTTACGGTGGGAGGTCGGGGGCCGAGCGATGCACGTTTCTCTCGTACACGTACGCGCTTGTGTGCGAGGCGTTGGCTCTAACTGAACCGAGCGAGGCATTGGGCTCTAACTGAACCCGAGCGATTGCACTGTAGGCTACGCATTACTGAACCCGAGCGATTGATCGATGGATGTTAACTGAACCCGATCGAGCGATTCCTTCGCTATTGTTGCTAACTGAAGCCAATCGATGGGATGAACAGTGAGC
>NC_057812.1:216200044-216239734 GCF_018294505.1 Triticum aestivum | reverse complement strand
GGACCCCGTGGTGTGGAGGGCTAGATGAACAGTAGACGGTGGAGGGGTGCCCGTGGAGGGGTGGTTGAACAGGACCCCGTGGTGTGGAGAGCTGGATGAACAGTAGACGGTGGAGGGGTGGTTGAACAGTAGCCGGTGGAGTAGCACGCGGTGGAGGATGGAGCAAGAAGACCAGAGGTTGAAGAAGCACTACGGCCGTTGGATGGACATCCTACGGTCACTAGAGCTAGAATTGTGCATATTGACTAAGTTGACAAAGCCCTCCGTCCCCGTTAACTTAGTAGGCCCACAAGTCATCCTGCCACTATACTGGGTCCCAGCAAACAAGGGGAGTATTAAATTTTTTGTGCGTAATAAGGAGGCACTTCCTTGCGTGCGAAGATATAGCTGGTGGGTCCGAGTTGTCAATGGCAGCAACGTTTTTTCCGCGAAATACAGAGGCCCTTTCGGTGGGTCCCTGATGTTAGGTGGAGGAATCATTATTTTGCGCATAATAAAGGAGGCATTTCCTTGCGTGCGGCCGTGGACCTAGCTGTCGGCCTCTCCACGTAAAGTCCACTTTAGATGCATGTTGGTCATTGACCACGTTGACCAGGCCGCGCCGAGAGCACCAGGGCGGTGGACGACGGCGAGGCCTAGGAAGGGAACGACACCGAGGTAGGGAAGACTCGGCAGTTGTTTCCAACGCGGAGGGGAGTACGATTGTACGAGGGTTTATTGGTTCGTCTGCCCTCTCCAGAGAATAATAGTAGGTGTGGGTGAGTAGAGGGATGGCTAGGCCAGCGATGGGAGTACGGTGGGGCAGTGAGGCCTGCGCGGCAGCAGAGCCGGCCGCGGGGAGGAGGGAGCAGGCAGTCCCGCCGGCGCCTGTTTGAGCGGCTGGAGCAGGAAGAGCAGAGATTGAAGAAGCACGACGGCTGTCTTGGGGATCGTAGCAGAAATTTAAAATTTTCTACGCATCACCAAGATCAATCTATGGAGTAATCTAGCAACGAGGGGAAGGGGAGTGCATCTACATACCCTTGTAGATCGCTAAGCGGAAGCATTACTAGAACGCGGATGAGGTAGTCGTACTCATAGCGATTCAGATCGCGGTCAATTCCAATCTAAGCGCCGAACAACGGTGCCTCCATGTTCAACACACGTACAGCCTGGTGACGTCTCCCATGCCTTGATCCAGCAAGGAGAGAGGGAGAGGTTGGGGAAGACTCTGTTCAGCAGCAGCACGATGGCGTGGTGGTGGTGGAGGAGCGCGGTACTCCAGCAGGGCTTTGCCAAGCACTACGAGAGACGAGGAGGGAGAGAGGTAGGGCTGCGCCTTGGGAGAGAGAGACTCATGTGTTGTGCATCCCCAAAACCTCCACTATATATAGGGGCAAGGGCAAGGGGAGGCGCCCTAGGGTTTCCCCTAGGGGGGCGGCGGCCAGGGCAGATGGGATCTCCCCCTTGGGTGACTTGGCCCCCAAGCCAGGAGGTGGGAACCCTAGATGGGGCGCACAGCCCCTTAGTGGGCTGGTTTGCCCCCTTCCCTTGGCCCATGAAGCCCCCCAACACTTGCCGGGGCTCCCGAAACACCTTTTGGTCATGCTGGTCATCACCCGGTACCTCCGAAACACTTCCAGACTCCAAAACTCTTCGTCCAATATATCAATCTTCACTCTGGACCATTTCGGAACTCCTCGTGACGTCCGGGATCTCATCCGGGACTCCGCACAACATTCGGTAACCGCGTACATACTTCCCCTATAACCCTTGCGTCATCGAACCTTAAGTGTGTAGACCCTACGGGCTCGGGAATAATGCAGACATGACCGAGACATCTCTCTGGTCAATAACCAACAGCGGGATCTGGATACCCATGTTGGCTCCCACATGTTCCACGATGATCTCATCGGATGAACCACGATGTCAAGGATTCAGTCAATCCCGTATACAATTCCCTTTGTCTACCGGTATAGTACTTGCCCGAGATTCGATCGTCGGTATCCCGATACCTTGTTCAATCTCATTACCGGCAAGTCACTTTACTCATTCTGTAACACATCATCCCGTGATCAACTCCTTGGTCACATTGTGCACATTATGATGATGTCCTACCGAGTGGGCCCAGAGATACCTCTCCGTTTACACGGAGTGATAAATCCCAGTCTCGATTCGTGCCAACCCAATAGACACTTTCGGAGATACCCGTAGTGGACCTTTATAGCCACCCAGTTATGTTGTGGCGTTTAGTACACCCAAAGCATTCCTACGGTATCTGGGAGTTGCACAATCTCATGGTCTAAGGAAATGACACTTGACATTAGAAAAGCTTTAGCAGACGAACTATACGATCTTGTGCTAGGCTTAGGATTGGGTCTTGTCCATCACATCATTCTCCTAATTATGTGTTCCCGTTATCAGTGACATCCATTGTCAATGGTCAGGAAACCATGACCATCTATTGATCAACGAGCTAGTCAACTAGAGGCTTACTAGGGACATGTTATGGTCTATGTATTCACACATGTATTACGGTTTCCGGTTAATACAATTATAGCATGAATAATAGACAATTATCATGAACAAGGAAATACAATAGTAACCATTTTATTATTGCCTCTAGGGCATATTTCCAACAGGCCGTTGGATGGCCATCCAACAGTCACTGCTTGTGCGTCAACCTTTTTTTAGGAAAGCCTCAAATCTGTGGAAAACAGCATACAGCCCATCTGCCATTATTCCTAATAATTTACAGCCCATTTGCTAACTATTAAGGTTTTTTTTGGAGCCCATATTCTTTTTGTTAGCATTACTGATGGGCCATTTTCTCGGCCAGCCGAATGAAAGCTCTCCTCGTCTTGAAATATTTGCAGCCCAACAGACCTGACAAAGTGACTTACTTGGCAAATCTCAAAAAAATTGGGCTGTGGCCGTGGACCAGTTGTCAGCCTCTCCACGTACAGTACTCTTCCGATGGAATGTCGTTGACCATGTTGACCACGCCGCATCGAGAGCACCAAGGCGGTGGACGACGGCGAGGCCTAGGAAGGGGACGACGCGGAGCCGGCGAAGACGCGGCAGTGGATGCCCACGCGGAGAGGACTACGAGGGTTCACTGGTTCGGCTGCGGTGTGAGGCTGCCGTCGCCGCAGGGCCCGGCTAGCGGTGGGAGTAGTAGGGGGCGATGAGGCCTCATCGGCAGCACAGCCGGCCACTGGAGGCAGGAGCAGGCTGTCTCCCCTGCACTGGTTTGGGCGGCTGGTGCAAGAAGAGCAGCGATTGAAGAAGCAGCAGGACCGTTCGATTCAAATCCAACGGTTACTGCTGCTAGAATCGTTTGTTGACTAAGTTGACAAGCCTTGTGTACGCGTCAACTTAGTAGGCCCACAGGTCAGCCTCCCAACCGGTGCACCCCAGATGTTAGTGGGAGGAATCATTTTTTTCGCGTAATAAGGAGGCAGTTGATTTCGTGCGGCCAGGCCAACGGAGGGAGTAGGGTGGGCCGGGGAAGCCTGCGCGGCATCACAGCGGGCCACAAGAGGAGGGAGCAGGCAGTCCCATCGATGCTAGTTTAGGCGGCTGGAGCAGGAAGATCAGAGATTGAAGAAGCACGTCGGCCGTTGGATGGACATCCAACACTAACTGCTGCTAGAATCGTGTGTTCACTGACAAAGCCTTGCGTAAACAAGTTAGCCTCGAAATCTGTGGCGTGTACATCCCATTTGCTATTATTTTTATAAATTTTACTCATTTTCTAATTCATATGGATTTTATTGCAGCCTGTTTTCCATTTTTAGAATTGCTGGCCATTTTCTAGTCAGTACCAGGGTAAAAAAATTAACTAAATATGTGGGAAATATTGAAAATTCGCAAATTTTTGCTGGGGAACGAAATATTCTTAATCCAAAAATTAATAGCCATACTAAAACAAATTTAAAATAAATTAGTACTATGTTAGGTTAAATCCAATGAAATACGTATAAGATATCAGTTGTCGGTGCTGAGCGACGACACCTATGGGATCACGAGAATCCCTACTACGGTTAGCGGGCCGCGGGGTCGTGGGAAGAGCGGATCTAACAGGTAGCACACGGTTCGTTTATCCAGGTTTGGGCCGCGAGGATGCGTAAAACCCTACTCCTGCTTTGGTGGATTGTATGTCTGTGTTCTTGAGCTAGCTATGGGGCGTGAGGAGCTCCAAAAAGCCGAATCCTTCTCCTGGTCGCCTCGGGCCTCCTTTTATAGGAAAAGGGGTCGCCACAGTGGCACACAGGAGGTGGAAAGGGTACAGTGATGCGAGGTTATCCCTCGCATTACATGACAAGGCGCATTTAATGCGTCTTGCTTAGGTGTCCTTGCTTTATAGGGGACGGGGGAGAGAGATCCGTCTCGTCTGTCACCGCTCCTTCTCGTGTTGACACGCGCCCTGGCCAGCGATGCCTGAGGTGCCACGTAGGTAGGCAGGCAGCTGAGGTGGCGCAGTGGTGGGTCTTCACGAAGATCTGCATGCCGCCACGCAGGTGCCTGCCCAGCTAGTTGGGTCGGCAGCTGCATGCATGCGGTGGTGGAGGTTTGGTCGGCGTGGGCCTGATGGTGGCCCTGCGGGTGTCCTCGGTAAGGGCCTTGCCGGGGCCCCGGCAAGGGTCTCACCGAGGCGCCTGCTGTCATCCCCGGCAAGGCACTTGCCGGGGGCCTTGTGGTCTTCCTCGGCTAGATCGCCAAGGGTTGTCGTCTCCTTAGTGCGTATCTGATCTTGAATGTCTTCGCGAAGATCTGCATGCCGCCACGGGGATGTCTCCCGAATCCTTGCCCTTTGGGGGCAGTGGACTCAAGGGTGACTTGCTCCGTAGGCGTGGGACGAGTCGCCGCGGCAAGGGTCTTGCCGGGGTTGCTAGAACTGTCTCCCGGCAAGGATCTTGCCAGGGGAGTTTGCTTCGTCCCCTTTGCTCTTCGTGGTCTTGGCCTTGGCGTCGTTCTAGTTCTCTTGAGCTTCGGTCTTACCCTGGCTCACCTCCCTTGCCTTGCTTGGTGTGGTGGTGCCCGTGGCTCAAACTGCCCGTGCACAGTTATAGGGGTACAAAAAGTGTACCCCTCTTTTTGTGCACCTACAGGAGCCCCCGGGCCTGGTCCACACATAAGCGCTACGCGTTGTTTGGGCTAGGCCCAAAAAAGGTGCGCGGGCAGGCGGGGCGGTTTTTACCATGGTAAGATTCTTCACGCGCTGCGCTTCCCACGACACCCGCACGTGGCATGGCGTGGGGAGGCGCGTGTGACGTTGGCGGCATGCATGGGGTTGGTTCCCACAGGCATGCGTCACATCATGGTAAAGGGGGCGGTTCGTGCCTTCCCCATAAACGAAGGGAGGCGTGGAGGCGCGGCCCATTTACTGAATGGGGATGAAGCGCGGTCCTCGAGGCGTCCACTCCCCACGATCACGGGGTGGGGAGAGGTCACCTCACCCGTCCCCTCGGTTTTGCACGTCCGCCACGTGTCTCCCATGCGCTTGGGGTGGCAAACGGTGGAGGCGGGAAACCGGGCCGTCGCTGGTTGGGGCAGCGGGTCGGCCCTGGCTCCCTGCGCCTCCCGTGTCTCGATTGGCCGAGCGGGGCGGCCAAGCCCCAACCCCGATCCTTCATAAAGAGCGGGAGGGGGATGGTGTCCCACATTCTTTCATCTTCTTCCTTCAGCTTCTGCTCCTCCCTTCCATCCGTCACGGAGAGAGGGAACCCCGGTCCTTCAATAGTGGCGGCGAGGGTCGCCGCTCGACAACGCGTCCCTCCTTCTCCTGCGCCTGCGGTGGCAGAGCCAGCCGTGAGGGGAAGGGGGAGGGGGTGAGGCCGTGGGCAAGGCTGGGACGCTCGGGGAAGAGGAGGACGGGGTGGCGCACCGACCTCGCCTCCGCCAGCAGCTCCTCCTCCAATAGAGGGCCACGTTGGGGATGACCCTTGTGAGTTCTTCATCAGGCTGCGCCGGCCGCCGCGCCGTTGCCTTCATCTCCCGACTCCATTTGCGCGGGAGATGGAGCTGGATCCGCCGGAGTCGTTGTGGCTGCACATGAGGGGCCGCGGGATCGGTGGCACGCGGGCCCGCGTCGACTTCCCCGCCCCTCACATGATGTATCTTCATCGGGGATGGAAGACGTTTGCTCATATCCACTGCTTGGCGGAGGGGCTCACTCTCCATTTTAAGTTGATGGAGGGTGGCCTTCTCTCCGTCAGGGTCTTCGGGTGCTTTGGGACCCATGCAAGGTGCTGCGTGGAGAGCTCTTCTGACAGTGAAGACTCCTCCTCGGGCAGGAGTGACGAGGAGGACAGCGGAAGCGATGCCGAGGGTAGTATGCGGCAGGATGACGGGTCCAATTAGTGTCGGGTGCCGCTCCGTGCGTCACCGGCGACCCCATCATCCGCGTCGCCGGCTCCTTGAACTTCTTGGGGTCGTCTCCTTGGGCGGCTGGCGTTGGGAGGCTGCGGAAGAGGAAGAGGGCAGGCGGCAAGGCCGTCAAGTCGGAGTACGCGGGCATCAATGCCTTTGACGCGTGCTGACGTCCTGCCTCCTCGTCTTCGAGCTCTGCTTCCGGCGCCGCCATCACCATCCAGCCTTTGGACGACCACCAAGATGTTCTCTTGGTGTCTTCTGCCACCCGTAGCTCGCCTAGGCGCTCCTTTTGTCCCTTTCGCCTCCTTGACCTGCCTCCTGAGGAGAGGGACAAGAAAGGGATTACGGGCACCTTATCTCTTTTTAGTTTGTAAGCCTTCGGGCCTTTGTTGAATTTAAAACTTGTAATCCCATCATTTATGTTTTTCATTCCCTATGGACTGTACCTGAGTGGAATGTTTTTAATGAAAAAGGGATGCTTGCCGGGTCATTTGTTTGCGGGTGGAACCCACGACAAGGAGTAAATCCTTGATATCTTCAAGATAAACATTTCCTTGCCCGGCTACAGGCCTTGCCGTTTCCCCACTTCGCTCGACCTCCCTCACGCCTTTGGCGGAGGCAGGGATGAGGCGGGTTCAGGCTCCTTGTTTCATCCTTTCGCTGCCGCGACTACGACCAAACTTGGCCCCAGGACCGAGCCCTAGAGCCTAGAGTTATGGGAGCACGGTAGCTTGGGGGAAAACGAGGTTTCACATACCTCAGTCCATAATGGAATGCATGACAAGGGATGAAGAACTTATCTGAAGCTGCAGTCCCCGGCAACCCTGTTCGCCGTGGGTGAATCTTTGCTCTAGCAGCCCCCGGCAATACTGCCTTGCCGGAGGCTAGATGCTGGTATGTTCCTCTTCTTTTCCTCCCCAAGCGGTTCGGCACGGATACCTGTGTGTCCTGTGAACCAAGGAAGACAAAAGAGATACAAAGAGACGCACACTCGACCTCTAAGCTAGGGGTTAGTCGCCGCTAAGCATTATCAACCCTAACCAAGGACGAGACTCGACCTAGCATGCATGCTATAACTCAGGGCACCAACGCTTCATTTACTTATGCTCAGGGTCTGCGCCTGGCTTTGTACAAAGGGTTACATGCATCATTGGCAATGCTCGTACAAAAGGTGGCTTGCCAGGTGAGGGAGTCCTGGAGTAGGGGGTGTTCGGGTAGCCGAACTATACCTTCAGTCGGACTCCTGGACTACGAAGATACAAGATTGAAGACTTCGTCCCGTGTCCGGATGGGACTTTCCTTGGCATGGAAGGCAAGCTTGGCGATGCGGATATTCAAGATCTCCTACCATTGTAACCGACTCCATGTAACCCTAACCCTATCCAGTGTCTATATAAACCGGAGGGTTGTAGTCCGTAGGCAATCAACTCCATACACAACAATCATACCATAGGCTAGCTTCTAGGGTTTAGCCTCCTTGATCTCATGGTAGATCTACTCTTGTACTACCCATATCATCAATATTAATCAAGCAGGAGTAGGGTATTACCTCGATCGAGAGGGCCCGAACCTGGGTAAAACAAAGTGTTCCCTACCTCCTGTTACCAACCGGCCTAGACACACAGTTCGGGACCCCCTACCCGAGATCCGCCGGTTTTGACACCGACATTGGTGCTTTCATTGAGAGTTCCTCTGTGTCGTCGCCTTTAGGCCCGATGGCTCCTTTGATCATCAACAACGATACGGTCCAAAGTGAGACTTTTCTCCCTGGACAGATCTTCGTCTTCGGCGGCTTCGCTCTGCGGGCCGATTCGCTTGGCCACCTGGAGCAGATCGAAAGCTACGCCCCTGGCCATCAAGTCAGGTTTGGAAGCTTAAACTACACGGCTAACATCCACGGGGACTTGATCTTCGACGGATTCGAGCCACAGCCAAGCGCGCCACACTGTCTCGATGGGCATGATATAGCTCTGCCGCCGAACAGCACCCTGGAGGCCGCATACGCATCGGTTTCGACCATTGATTCGGAGCCTACTGCGCCGATCGAGGATCAGCGGTTGGACGCTGCCTCAGGGGCTGCAATCTCAGAGGCGATCGAGCCGAACGCTAGCCCCGCACTCTGCACTACCCGTGACTCTGAGGATCCGGAATCCTCCCCGGACTCCGAACCCCCCGCGCCCCTGCCAATCGAATCCGATTGGGCGCCGATAATGGAGTTCACCGCCACAGACATCTTTCAGCATTCGCCTTTTGGCGACATCCTGAATTCTCTTAAGTCTCTCTCTTTATCAGGAGAGCCCTGGCCGGACTATGGTCGGCGAGGATGGAATACGGACGATGAGGAAATTCAAAGCCCACCCACCACCCACTTTGTAGCCACTGTCGACGATCTAACCGACATACTTGACTTCAGCTCCGAAGACATCGATGGCATGGACGACGATGTAGGAGACGAACAGGAACCAGCACCTGTAGGGCGCTGGAAGGCCACCTCGTCATATGACATATATATGGTGGATACTCCAAAAGATGGAGAGGGCGATGGAACAGTGGGGGATAATGCCCCCAAGAAACAGCCAAAGCGCCGGCGTCAGCGGCGCCGCTCTAAATCCCGCCAAAGTAAAAATGGTGATTCCGGCACGGGAGACAATACTACCCCGGATAGCGTCGAAGAACACCCACCTCAGCAAGATTCGGCGCAGGAAGATGGAGAAGCCAGCCCTCATGAGAGAGCGGCAAACCGAGAGGTCGAGGATGATAACTATACGCCTCCCTCCGAAGACGAGGCAAACCTCGATGATGACGAATTCGTCATACCATCAGACCCCGCCGAACAAGAGCGTTTTAAACGCAGGCTTTTAGCCACGGCAAGCAGCCTCAAGAAAAAGCAGCAACAGCTTAAAGCTGCCCAAGATTTGCTAGCTGACAGATGGACTGAAGTCCTTACGGCCGAAGAGTATGAACTAGAACACCCCTCCAAGAGTTACCCGAAGCGCAGGCCGCTACCCCGATCAGAGGAGGAAGCACCTACATCACCAGCGCATGACATGGCAGACCGGCCACCTCGCGGCCGCGGCAGAGAGGCCTCTCGGCCCTCCACCCAAGCCATGCCCCGACGCCGCTCAACTAAGGCACGGGAAAATGCGCCCGACCTGCGAGACATACTGGAGGATAAGGCAAGACAAACAAGACCGATCTACGGATCGCGCAGGCGCCCTACAGCATGTGATAATGATCTTCACGCCGGATACAACAAATCCGACCGGGCCGAACACAACAGACATAGATCTTCCGAGCTGCGTCGTGATATAGCCCAGTACAGAGGCGCGGCACACCCGCTATGCTTCACGAATGAAGTAATGGATCATAAAATCCCAAAGGGTTTCAAACCCGTAAACATCGAATCATACGATGGCACAACAGACCCGGCGGTATGGATCGAGGATTATCTACTTCACATCCACATGGCACGCGGCGATGATCTACACGCCATCAAATACCTCCCGCTCAAACTTAAAGGACCGGCCCGGCATTGGCTTAACAGCTTGCCAGCAGACTCAATCGGTTCTTGGGAGGACCTGGAAGCCGCATTCCTCGACAACTTCCAGGGCACTTACGTGCGACCGCCGGATGCCGACGACTTAAGCCACATAATTCAGCAGCTAGAAGAATCGGCCAGACAATTCTGCACACGGTTCCTAACAAAGAAAAACTAGATAGTCGACTGTCCGGACGCAGAGGCCCTAGCAGCCTTCAAGCATAACATCCACGACGAGTGGCTTGCCCGGCACCTGGGACAGGAAAAGCCGAAATCCATGGCAGCCCTCACGACACTCATGACCCGCTTTTGCGCGGGAGAAGACAGCTGGCTAGCTCGCAGTAACAACTTATCAAAGAACCCTGGTAATTCGGATACCAAGGACAAAAACGCCGCGTTAACAGCGACAGCAACGAAGACACGACAGTCAATGCCGGATTCAAAGGCTATAAATCCGGTCAGCGGAAAAAGCCATTCAAAAAGAATACTCAGGGCCCGTCTAGTTTGGACCGAATACTCGATCGCTTGTGCCAGACACATGGCACCCCCGAAAGGCCAGCCAGTCACACTAACAGGGATTGTTGGGTGTTCAAGCAGGCAGGCAAGTTAAGGGCCGAAAACAGAGACAAGGGACTGCACAGTGACAAAGAGGAGCCCAAGCCGCCGAACAACAATGGATAGAAGGGCTTTCCCCCACAAGTACGGACGGTGAACATGATATACGCAACCCACATTGCCAAGCGGGAGCGGAAGCGTGCGCTACGGGACGTATACGCGATAGAGCCAGTCGCCCCAAAGTTCAACCCATGGTCCTCCTGCCCGATCACTTTTGATCGAAGGGACCATCCCACTAGCATCCGTCATGGCGGCTTCGCCGCATTGGTTCTTGACCCAATCATCGACGGATTTCATCTCACAAGAGTCCTCATGGACGGCGGCAGTAGCCTGAACCTGCTTTATTAGGATACAGTGCAGAAAATGGGCATAGATCCCTCGAGGATTAAGCCCACAAGAACGACCTTTAAAGGCGTTATACCAGGTGTAGAAGCCAACTGTACAGGCTCAGTGACACTTGACGTGGTCTTCGGATCCTCGGACAATTTCCGAAGCGAAGAGTTAATCTTCGATATAGTCCCATTTCGCAGTGGCTATCACGCCCTGCTCGGACGAACCGCATTTGCAAAGTTCAATGTGGTGCCGCACTACGCATATCCCAAGCTCAAGATGCCAGGCCCTCGAGGAGTAATTATGGTCAACGGAAACACCGAACGCTCCCTCCGTACGGAGGAGCATACGGCAGCTCTCGCAGCGGAGGTACAAAGTAGCCTTCTCAGGCAATTCTCCAGTCCGGCCATTAAAAATCCAGACACTGCCAAGCGCGCCGGAGTAACCCACAGCAGAACAGCCTGGCACACCCAAAGCAAGCGTAGCAATGCGGCCCCAACCCCAGCTTTCGCGACATAGCGAAACCAGTACCCCGCGTACATAACTTCGCCCTTGAAATACCATGGGCATAGGGGAAGGGGCACAATAACGGCACGCCCAAAATACGGCTTAAAACGTACTAGGGGCATGCCAGATTATTTTTTTCATTTTTTCTTACTTTCAGGACTCCATACTTCGGACGACCTGTTCGACAATTCGACTGCCGCACAAACGATGCAAGATCCAGGGAGGCAGACAAGCCATGCCGCATTATGGAACTCCCAGGTGGTCTCTGTTACGAGCGGTATACCTGTTTTAAATACAATCCCGCGGCCTGCCCCTGGTCAGGACATACTGAATAGTCCAAATATATTTTTGCTTATCGCAATCCTTGTATCGTTCAGCTTTGATAAATAGCCTCTCTATAAACAATGCATAGCTTTTGTCTATTTTCTGCATTACTCTCTTTTATATATGTTCATTAATGACATGTTGCACCCGTACACTGTGGTACGGCAAGTATGCCAGGGGCTTCAGTATCCTTTAATATGGTGTGAGAAGTCCGTACACTTTCACAAGTGCGGCACCCCGAACTTATAGCACTATATGCATCGGCTCCGAATCATGATTTGGGTCAATAGTTGGGTTTGCCCGGCTCCTATGTTTTGGTGCCTTACGTTCCGCTATATCGGCTAAGGTAGCACTAGGAGAACCACTGCGATTGTGCCCCGGTTGAGCTGGGTTAAGCACCTAAGTGGAGAAAGCTAAAACTGACTGTCATGATGAGGCGAGAGACCGGTCGCTGTTCGAGAGGTTTTTTGAGTCCCTAAAGACTTATGCCGCTTCGAGCGAGGAGCCGGATTTTGTCCGGCCAAGGCGTGGATAGCGCCCCGAACTCGGTCTTCCGAACTAGGGGCTTCGCCGAAATTTAAAATTATAAAGTTCTATGGCTAAGTGAGAGTGTTCAAGCATTATAGTCCGATTGCCTGGTTCGTTGTGCTGAGCGCCTCCCTCGAAGGACCCAACTATGGGAAAAAGAGCGCTCAGGTTTATCCCGAACACCCCAGCACTAGTGGCATGGGGGCAGAAGCCGACGACTGGCCATCTCTCAATTTTTCGATAAACGGCCGCACAGAAAATTATATTTTAAATTCAACAAGCATTGCTTAAAGCGCCTATGAACAAGTTTTCAGCGCACATGATAAAAATGAGCGAGTTTATTCAAAAATTACATCCTTGGTACATTCACCCGCCACAAGGCGGGCACCTGCAAGAACATCCTTGTAATAGTTCTCGGGCTTGCGATGCTCCTTCCCCGGCGGCGGCCCGTCCCTCACAAGCTTCTCACCGTCCAGCTTACCCCAGTGCACCTTCGCACGGGCAAGGGCCCTATGGGCTCCTTCGATGCAGACGGACCGCTTGATGACCTCGAGCCTTGGATAGGCCTCCACCAGCCGCCGCACCAGCCCGAAGTAGCTCCCAGGCAGGGCCTCTCCGGGCCACAGCCAAACTATGAAGCCCTTCATGGCCTGTTCGGCCGCCTTGTGGAGCTCGACTAGCTATTTCAGCTGGTCGCTCAAGGGCACAGGGTGTCCGGCCTCAGCATACTGAGACCAGAACACCTTCTCCGTCGAGCTGCCCTCTTCAGCTCGGTAGAATGCGGCAGCGTCGGATACGCTGCGGGGAAGATCTGCAAATGCCCCTGGAGAACTCCGGATTCAGGTAAGTAACAGGTAGTTTACTTTTATATTTCTGCTTTGCATAAAGAATGCCTTACCCGCTGCTATCTTCTTCATCTCCTCCAACTCTTGGAGGGCCTTTTGGGCTTCGGCCTTGGCAGACTTGGCAGTCTCAAGGGCCGCCGCGAGCTCGGACATTTGGGTCTTCGACTCAAGCTCCAACCCTCATGTTTTTTCATGAGAGCCTGAAGCTCTTGCTGCACCTCCCCGACCTGAGCCCCAAGTTTCTCTCGCTCGGTGCGCTCCGCGGCCGTTTTCTTTTCAGCCTCGGACAGCGCCTGCTTGAGGGTCGCCACCTCAGTCGTGGCCCCTATAATAAGCAGTGTAATCCATTTTTGCAATCACGCCTCTCTATAGGCACTTTTTCTGTAAGGTATTTCCTACCTTCTTTTTCCTCGAGCTGCCGCTTGGCAAGGCCGAGCTCTTGCTCGGTCCGCTCGAGTCCTTGTTTCAGGGCACCCACCTCCGCAGTCAGTGCGGCGGTGGCTAGCAGCGAAGCCTGCATACGCATATTGACTCTTTTTGTTAGACTCCTGCGAAATTTACTAGATCCTCTATTCGGCTTTTCTTTCCGAACGCCAAACAGAGCATCAGGGGCTACTGTCTATGCGGTAATATTTTTACACATTTTTTACATACCTTGAAGCCTGTTAGGAGGCTAGCGCAAGCTTCACTCAGTCTGTTCTTGGCGGACTGAACCTTCTGGATCACCGTACTCATAATAGTACGGTGCTCCTCGTCGATGGAGGCGCCGTCAAGCATCTCGAGCAGATTGTCCGGCACCTCTGGTTGGACGGAGGCCGCCGGCTCAGAAGGCTTCCTCCTCTTGGAAGGAGTACGCCTATCGCGGTCTGGAACTATTGAAGATTCCGGCGCTGTGTCCGGCACAAAGCCGGACTTGGAGCCCTGGGGGGTCTTGTCCCCTTTACTCCTGGAGTCCGGGAGGTCGCCTTGCGGCTCCTCCAGGACCACCTCCTCCTGCCCCGGAGCTTGTTGCGACGCCACTTCGGCGTCGTCCGCAGTGCGGGGGGAGACAGCGGGCGAAACTGAGTTCACGTCCGATGAATCCAGGGAGCCGCTCGACGACTAGTTGAGTTCGGCCCGTGGCGGGCTGCATGATTATATTCGACATTAGGGAAAGCTGTGTAACAAAAGGAATATCATGAGTCACTCTGGTATCCGAACACTTATGATTTCGCCGGACGCCTGGCCCTGTTTGGCCACTCCTCTTCCTCCTCATCGGCGTCGAGGGCGTAGTCCTGTGGAGGGGTTTTCCTCTTCTTGGACCCTTCGGCCCCCCCTACTAGGGCGGCCTTCCTCTTCTTTCCTCCCCCCGCTGGAGGGGGAGAGGTTTCTTCTTCCTCCTCCTCGTCTCCACGGGAGGAGGGCATCTCGGACTCGTCAGATGACGACACCACCACATTACATGCACTCTTTCGAGTCCCCGTGGCCTTCTTCTTCTTGGCCTTCTTCTCCGGCACCACATATGGCGCCGGAACCAGCAGCTTCGCTAGTAGAGCTGGGGCTGGGTCTTCGGCAGCGGAGCCGGACAGTTAATCGGTCCAGATATCGCTCGACAAGCCTGTCAAAGGTAAGGGAGTTTAGATCCCGCATAGAGTCAAACTATGAAAAAACTTAACATCCTGTAAAAGGTGAAAATAGCTTACCTCGCTAGCGTAACGCTGCGAGATGTATCCGTGGTCCTCGGAAGCGGATGTGGGAGCCTCGGCGCCTTTGGTTAGCACCTTCCAGACGTCTTCATACGTCGTGTCGAAGAGCCTGTTAAGGGTTTGGTGCTACGCCGGGACGAACTCCCACAGATTAAAATCCCGTTGTTGGCACGGGAGGATCCGGCGGACGAGCATAACCTGGATTACATTAACAAGCTGGATTGGCTTGTTCACTAGGGACTGGATGCATGTTTGCAATCCAGTCACCTCTTTTTCGTCACCGCACGATAGGCCCGTCTCTTTTCAGGACATAAGCCGCATGGGGGGTCCGGATCGGATAAGGGGCTGCGATCCATTTCGGATCACATGGCTCGGTGATGTAAAACCACCACGATTGCCACCCCTTCAGGGTCTCCACGAAGGAGCCCTCGAGCCATAGGACGTTGGCCATATTGCCCGCCATGGAGCCTCCGCACTCCGCCTGGCTGTCGCGCACCACCTTGGGCTTGATGTTGAAGGTCTTGAGCCAGAGGCCGGAATGAGGGCGGACGCGGAGGAAAGCCTCGCACACGATGATAAACGCCGAGATGTTGAGGATGAAGTTCGGGGCCAGATCGTGGAAATCGAGGCCGTAGTAGAACATGAGCCCCTGGACAAATGGGTGGAGTGGAAAACCCAGTCCGCGGAGGAAGTGGGGAAGGAATACTACCCTCTCATGGGGCCTTGGGGTGGGGAGAAGCTGCCCCACCTCAGGAAGCTAGTGCGCGATGTCTTTGGACAAGTATCCGGCCTTCCTTAGCCTTTTGACATGACCCTTCGTGAAGGAGGAGACCATCCACTTGCCTCCTGCTCCGGACATTGCTGGAGAAGGTTGAGGTGGGAAGTGCGGGCTTGGGCGCTGGAGCTCGAGTGCGCAGGAGATGGATAGGCAAAAGAGGAAGAAGGCGTAGGTAAAAGGGTGGATCCTTATCACCTTATATGGGCGGATGCGGTTGTGCGTCCCCACCAGCCTAGTAAAACTCGCTTGCCTCCCTAGCGCCGTGATAAATGGCGCGGTTGGGTTATCCACGTCCGTATTGATGAGAATCCCGTAAAGGGGGTACACGATCTCTGCTTTGACAAGACGTGCCAAGGAAAAGTAAAAACGATTCGAGTAAAGGACTTGGCCGTAGTGTGATGACACATTGCAGAATACGTCGGCAGATTTGATTTGTGTCAATATTATTCTCTCTATGGCAATATGTGGAAACTTATTTTGCAGAGCCGGACACTACTGTTGGTGTTTACAATCTTCTACGAAGGACTTGGAGGAGGAACCCGCCTTGCAATGCCGAAGACAATTTGTGCGCCGGACTCATCGTCATTGAAGCCTGGTTCAGGGGCTACTGAGGGAGTCCTGGATTAGGGGGTGTTCGGGTAGCTGAACTATACCTTCAGCCGGACTCCTGGACTAGGAAGATACAAGTTGAAGACTTCGTCCCGTGTCCAGATGGGACTTTCCTTGGCGTGGAAGGCAAGCTTGGCGATGCGGATATTCAAGATCTCCTACCATTGTAACCGACTCCATGTAAGTGTCTATATAAACCGGAGGGTTGTAGTCCGTAGGCAATCAACTCCATACACAACAATCATACCGTAGGCTAGCTTCTAGGGTTTAGCCTCCTTGATCTCGTGGTAGGTTTACTCTTGTACTACCCATACCCTCAATATTAATCAAGCAGGAGTAGGGTATTACCTCCACCGAGAGGGCCCGAACCTGGGTAAAACAGAGTGTTCCCTGCCTCCTATTACCATCCGGCCTAGACGCACAGTTCGGGACCCCCTACCCGAGATCCGCTGGTTTTGACACCGACACCGGGGGGCCCGGCAAGCCTCGCCTCATGGGTAAAACTTGTGAAGATGCTCAATGTTCCAGGTGTTACTCACCGGAACGGCATCTTCGGTCTCCAGGCGGACTGCACCAGGCCTGGTGACTCGTATTACCCGATAAGTGCCTTCCCACTTTGGTGTCAACTTGTTGGAATTCTTGGCCGATTGAATGCGCCGAAGAACAAGGTCGCCTTCCTCAAAGCTTCGGGCATGAACCTTGCGGCTATGGTAGCGGCGCAAGGCTTGCTGGTAGCGCGCTGCTCTCACAGCCGCCGAAGACGATCTTCCTCAAGGAGCATTGCGTCATCTTGGCGCAGTTGCTCTTGCTCAAGCTCATCATAAGCGAGTACTCGAGGTGACCCATATATGAGTTCAGTGGGGAGAACTGCTTCTACCCCGTATACTAGGGCAAAGGGTGTCTGGCCGGTGGCTCGATTTGGTGTCGTTCTGATTGACCAAAGAACCGCCGGCAATTCATCAATCCAGCGCCTTCCACTCTTGTGCAGCCTGTCAAAGGTCTTTGTCCTTAAGCCTTGCAGTACTTTGGCGTTTGCCCTCTCAGCTTGACCATTGCTTCGTGGGTGGGCAACGGAAGCGAAATAGACTTTGCTGCCGAGGTCTTGGGTATATTGCATGAAGGTGTGGCTTGTGAACTGTGTACTGTTGTCAGTGATGACCCTATTGGGTACACCAAAACGGCACTCTAGTCCCTTGAAGAATTTGACGGCTGACTGAGCTGTGACCTTCCTCACTGCTTCCACTTCTGGCCACTTTGTGAACTTGTCGATTGCAACGTACAATTACTCAAAGCCCCCGACAGCGCGGGGGAAAGGGCCCAGTATGTCGAGCTCCAGACCGAGATGGGCCAGGAGAGAGGAATGGTTTGAAGGGCTTGAGCTGGTTGATGAAGCTTCTTTAAATGGAACTGACACGCTTCACACCTGGTGACTAGTGTTGTCGCATCCTGGAGGGCGGTGGGCCAGAAGAAGCCTTGCCGAAACGCTTTGCCAGCAAGGGCCCTTGACCCGATGTGGGATCCACATATGCCTCCATGTATCTCTGCCAACAGCCCCAATCCTTCCTCTCAAGGGATACACTTCAATTTCATGCCGTTCGGCCTCTTTCTGTACAGGACGTCATCGACAAAATGGTACATAGTAGAGCGACAGGCTACTTTTTCCGCTTCTTCCTACTCCTCAGGAAGTTCCCCTGTTTGGAGGAATCGGACGGTATGATGTGCCCATGCTGGAGCCTGGGGCTCGACGGCGAGGACTAAAGGCGTTTCGTCCGCTACAGGTTTGGCTGTCTCGACGGCAAGAGCTTGATGCTCCGCCAGAGCTAGCCCTCCCGTGGAGGGCTCAGTATCTCCAGCAACATCCTTGCCGGCAGCTCCGGGGAGCTCGGCGAGAAAGTAATTGTCGGGCCTTGATTTACTCCTCTTGTTTTGCTCTGTTGATGGATCAACGGATGGCTGAGTTAGCTGAAGCACAAAGGTACCTGGTTCCACAGGTAGCTTGAGGGCAGCGCGTTTTGATAGGTAATCGGCGATATCATTCTCCACTCGGGGAACGTATTCTGCCTGTATACCGTCAAAACGCTCTTCCAGCGTTCTCACTTCATCGACGTAGGCCTTCATCAACGGGCTCTGGTAATCCTTGTTGACTTGCTTGACGACAAGTTGCGAGTCGCCTCTGACGATGAGTTTCTTGATTCCGAGGTCCGCCGCGATCCTGAGACCGGCAAGCAGCCCTTCGTACTCAGCCGTATTGTTTGTTGACACCTCCCTGGGGAAGTGCATCTGGATCACGTACTTGAGGTGCTCTCTAGTGGGCGCGACAAGCAGTACGCCAGCCCCGGCGCCCTGTAAGGAGAAAGCTCCATCAAAGTACATGATCCAGTCGCAACTTGCCTCCTTTTCGGGGAGAGCAGTCTCTTGGGTTTCTTCGTCAGGCGTCGCGGTCCATTCTGCAACGAACTCCGCCAGGACTCGGCTTTGAATCGTCGACATACTCTCAAACTTGAGGCCAAAGCTGGACAGTTCCAGTGCCCACTCTACGATCCTTCCCATTGCGTCTAGATTGTGCAATATCCGTTGCAGAGGGAGGCGAGTGACGACAGTGATTTCGTGCACCTGGAAGTAGTGACGTAGCTTCCTCGAGGCCATAAGAAGGCCGAAGAGCAGTTTCTGCACACCGGAGTACCTTCATCTAGCCCCCTGCAGAAGGGAGCTAACAAAGTAGAACGGGTGCTACATCATCTTCTTCCTTGGCGGCACTCCAACCGACTGCGTCAAAGATGTCGGTGCTGAGCGACGACACCTATGGGATCACGAGAATCCCTACTACCGTTAGCGGGGCGCAGGGTCGTGGGAAGAGCGGATCTAATAGGTAGCACACGGTTCATTTATCCAGGTTCAGGCCGCGAGGATGCGTAAAACCCTACTCCTGCTTTGGTGGATTGTATATCTATGTTCTTGAGCTATCTATGGGGCGTGAGGAGCTCCAAAAAGCCGAATCCTTCTCCTGGTCGCCTCGGGCCTCCTTTTATAGGAAAAGGGGTCGCCACAGTGGCACACAGGAGGTGGAAAGGGTACAGTGATGCGAGGTTATCCCTCGCATTACATGACAAGGCGCATTTAATGCATCTTGCTTAGGTGTCCTTGCTTTATCGGGGACGGGGGAGAGAGATCCGTCTCGTCCGTCGCCGCTCCTTCTCATGTCGACACGCGCCCTGGCCAGCGATGCCTGAGATGCCACGTAGGTAGGCAGGCAGCTGAGGTGGTGCAGTGGTGGGTCTTCACGAAGATCTGCATGCCACCACGCAGGTGCCTGCCTAGCTGGTTGGGTCGGCAGCTGCATGCATGCGGTGGTGGAGGTTTGGTCAGCGTGGGCCTGATGGTGGCCCTGCGGGTGTCCTCGGTAAGGGCCTTGCCAGGGCCCAGGCAAGGGTCTCGCCGAGGCGCCTGCTGTTATCCCCAACAAGGCGCTTGCCGGGGGCCTTGTGGTCTTCCTCGGCTGGGATCTCGCCAAGGGTTGTCATCTCCTTAGTGCGTATCTGATCTTGAATGTCTTCATAAGATCTGCATGCCGCCACGGGGATGTCTACCGAATCCTTGCCCTTTGGGGGCAGTGGAATCAAGGGTGACTTGCTCCATAGGTGTGGGACGAGTTGCCGCGGCAAGGGTCTTGCCGGGGTTGCTAGAACTGTCTGCTGGCAAGGATCTTGTCGGGGAAGTTCGCTTCGTCCCCTTTGCTCTTCGTGGTCTTGGCCTTGGCATCGTTCTAGTTCTCTTGAGCTTCGGTCTTACCCTGGCTCACCACCCTTGCCTTGCTTGGTGTGGTGGTGCCCGTGGCTCAGACTGCCCGTGCACAGTTATAGGGGTACAAAAAGTGTACCCCTCTTTTTGTGCACCGACATCAGTGAAGAACAAAAACAAAAAAAGAAACTTATATCCCATTTGCTATAAATTTTTTGGAATTTTCAACCCCTTTTGATATTACTTTTAAAATACATTAACCATACTCTTAAGCCAGGACGGAATGCATCCCTCCTTGTCTTGAAATATTTGAAGCCTAGTAATTTTGAGAAAACAAATAGGCCTAGCTTGGGTATTCTTCAAAAAGAAATACTGGGCTACCTATTTTCCCAAAGAACTGGTGCATGAGAATTTAGCTTTATTTATTTATTTATTTATTTACTTATTTATGTTTAGGGGACCATGAGCATGTACCTGGGCTGGATTCATGTGAGAGCCTCCCTTCCAGTTAATTATGGGCTTCTCTATTGGGCCTTCATCAGTGGGCTGCATGTTATCAACAAGTGGAAAATGTGTTCCGAGTTTCAAAAAAATGTGTTCCGTACGATAAATAGTATGCGCTACGTATGGTACGGGGCACTAAAGGAACGAACCGTGCAACGACTTCCAAAACATTGTGTTTGTCATTCTAACAACACATTTATTCAACCAACAGACGAAATATACTACTAATTGTACATTGAAAACAGCAGCAGCAGCAACCAGGGCTGGGGGTGCAACAGAAGCAGTAAGCAGGCCAGAAGAGTGAAGACGCATCTCTCTCTTCCAAACCAAACATCAGCCATCATTACAAAAGGGCTACCAAAAAAGAACAAGTGTATGCATCAAACTAAATAAAGATCCTACTACACCAAGTGTACGCATCTAACTAACTGGCTCAGTTAGACGTTACTATTTATTAAGCTGTGGAGATTGGCTGATGGCTTGAACCAAATGGGTGCCTGACGGGGGAAACTCCAGCCAGCAGGTCAAAGTCTGATACTTGCAACCCTCTCTCCTACTTTGGGCTACAGAGCGTGGCGGCACATATCAGGGTATGGTGCATGCAGAGACGCATGGTATGCTGTGTACACACAGTTTTGCCTGATGAACGAAACCGCGCTGCCATCATAATCCTTGCCGTCGGTTATCTCCTGGTTAATCGGATAATTCAGTCCGACAAACAGAGAGCGTGTACCAAGGCTACTTATCGTCCTCCAGTCAAAAATTCCTGAAGGCCCAGAGAAGCTGGGATCCTTCTCAAATACCTTGCAGTGACTGTGATTGTATTCCGCAAAACAACACGTCTAGTACGTGCGAACGATCATCAATCTTTCACCGTTGTCTGATCGAGCCAGGAACCACCTGCAACTGCCATGCCGCTTTTCTTTGAAAGGTTCTGGGATTAGGAAGGGTAGGGACACCAGGCGGCCTACAACATCATATCAAGTTGGAGTCAAATAAAAAAGGGCTCTTGGTTTAGTCAATCTTAAGAACAGCATGTTATGAGCATGAATATTTTTTCACCAAATGTTGACAGTAATATAAGCAAGCCATCATGATATCATAGGAAAGTAACATACTGCTGTAACAGTCGTTTGTAGCGATGACTGGAGTAGGCCAGCAATATGTCCAGCCATAGAAGGAGTCGACAGCGTAAATGAAGCCCTTGTGTTCCATGGCATCAGAGAACCATGGAGGATGTATGATCCTATAATGGACGTGCAGATTTATCCACTTACCGCAGTGACCTGTTAGATAGGTGAGACCACGGTTGAAGAATGCAATTAGCCTGAAGTCTTTATAATTCGCAGATCTTGTGGGCACTTGGCAGATTACAACCTTGAGCAAATCAAACTTGATATCATGTTGGCTACTGTAAGATTCCGAGTATTCTGGGCCGCGGTGCCAAAGCAGTGCAGTGTTAATCGAAGGAAGGGGGATCAATCGCCGAGTGTAGACCTCCACGAGCATCCAGCTGCCGCGACCGTCGACGAGCACCATCCAAGAGATGTTCATGCCGACCCAGTACATACCATTAATGTAGTTGAGGCTGACGGGGATCGGATCGCAATCAAGGGGGTTGATGCTCGCCACCCTATGATTGTTATGCTCCGTGACACGCCGTTTCTGAAGATCAGGTGGCATCAGCAAGCAAGGAGCTGGCTTAAAAAGCTTCGTCCTGAGTGCTTTGAGTAAACGGTACAGCCCCGATGAGCACGCGGCGAGCGGCATGGTACTGAGATTGTCCACACGCGAAACAATGAGCTTGATTACCTCTGTGGGGAGCGAATTCCAGCCACACTTTCGGCGGACGCTGCTCGGTTCTGCCATTGTTAGTGCTTGGGTTTCGGACGAGGGGGGGGAGGCGCCTTAGCGGGGATGGAAGATTGGACGAGATTATGTGCGGACAAAGATGGAGAAGCGAATATGTGCTGCAGGAAGTGGACAGGTGATGGTGACTACAGCATGCCGCTTGACTTACGAGACACATACCAGCAGCGTAAGGTCATGTCGATGCTAGACAACTTGCTTGAGTGATCACAGTACTGGTACTCCCTACAATGCTATTCCCTAACTTGCTTGAGTAGAGTAGTAGAGTAGGACTCTGCTCTACTACTAGCACCGGAGGAGTAGTATATTCTAATCTAAAACTAGCAAGATGCCCGTGCGTTGCATGGAACACCAAGATGCATTTGTATGAATAGTTTATCTTGTGAGAGAAAATGATGAACGAGGAAAGTCCTTATCTGCAAGTGTGGAGAGAGGTGCAGGTATCTTTTTGCAAAATTGCCATGGTTTACTTTCTATCCGTCAGATATAGATCGGACGGTCTATATTACATGATGGCAGGCACACCATCATCACCAACTCGATCTTTTATAAGAGTAGAGATAGTTACAAACTTCAATGCCCGAGCGTGGAACGACTACGAACCATGCTCAAAGACCGTGTCTACGTGGTGTTTGGACATGGGCGACAACCTCAACACCAACGGTGCTGCTCCCGTTGAACCGTATGTGTTTCTATCCTTCCTGTTCGAAATCATGGTAAAATTCATGTTTCTACTCTGTATCCTACTACTATGCTAGTCCACATGATTAGTTGCAAACGACGACTTCTTCCCCGACCTCGGCAACCTCATCCTCGATGACATGGGCGACAACGTCAACACCGGCAACCAGTATACAGGGTGTAGGAAGCGGTTTGGGAATTTGCATGCGTTTCCAACCAGTGAGATACTCCGTACAAAGTATGACAGAGAAATAACCACAGAGAAGGAAGCTAAAAGTAAACAATCAAACGAGCATTTTTGCATTTGTTTTGCATTGAATCGTTTCACAAGCTTGACTAGTGTTGTTTTTCTACTTTTACAAAAACCGCATCGTAATGTTAAAATGTGCATTTGCACCTACATAAGTAATAGTAGTACTCCCTCCATCTAGGTGTATAAGTCTTCCCTCCTTATTGGTCACGGTGCACAACCGAAGATGACTTATTGACCTGGACGGAGGGAGTAGCACAGTCTGCAAGCATATATCAAGCGAGACGTGTAGTGCGATAGTGGAAAAAAATTATATGAGACCAGGTCTCACGGTTAGCAGGTGAGACCCGTCCTGATGGATGACACGTGGCATTCACAAATCACAAAGCATCTAATCTCTCATAGAATTCTTTTCCTGCGATAGTATATACTAAAGTTTGTGCTATATGCACGTACTTGCAAAATGCGTACGAATACACAAGGTTTCCAAACTTTCCCTTTTACATACTTAATTAAGGACGGTAAAAATTCCTGAATGTTTGGGATTTTTCATTCGCGTCCCAAAACTAATGAGATCGCCTTACGAAACAAAAATTATACTCCTCCTAAAAGCCACGGCGCTCGCAGGAGTGCTTGTGGCGTGCCACGAGTGCCCTGGTGCGCGGCCATTTCCCAACGCGCCGACACAATGCCTCTTCCTCAGCCTCGCAACTCGCAAGGTGTTGATTGAAGGCTTGCTGGCGGATGAGCGCGATCTCACCGGTGTGGTGATCTGGCGCCAACAGGTACTCCTCCTCGTTGGAAGCGTGCACCCGGTCCACGTACCGCCAAGCGTAGATGAGGTGCTTGGGCCCGACTGCACTCAGGGCGTCAGCACGGGCGTCCTCCACCACCCTCACGGCCCTCGCACGAGCCTTCTGCCAAAGAGCCAATTGCCTGACTCTCTCGGACGCGACATAGGCCTCCCAGGCAGCTTGTTCCGTGGTGCGCTTCTCTTCCTCGGCCTTCTTCCCCGCCTCTATTTTGGCGCGCTCTGCTGGAGGCAAAGCCTCCCACAAGGCGACATCCATTTCTTTCCAAATCTCCTCAAGGCTGGGGGGCTCGGCGGGCGGCGCGACGTTCTCCTTGTAGTAGGGAGCCGACGCGTCCTCCGGTGCGCGTGCTGGCGAGATTGGGAACACCGACGCGTCCACCTCGACGCGTCACGGCGAGGAGCGGAACACCGACGCGTCCTCCTCGACTAGTGCCAGCGAGGAACGGAATGGTGACGCGTCACGTAGCGGCGAGGAGCGGAACACCGACGCGTCCTCCTCGACTAGTGGCAGCGAGGAACGGAACGGCGATGCATGACCATCCGCACGGTGCAGCGAGGGGCTCCTAGGGCTTGGGAGGGGCGATGCCATGGTGGTCGACGTGAGAGGGAGGGGGGGGAGATAGCGATGAATGTGAATGTGAGGGGGAGGAGATAGCGATGTCGTGGGAGGCGCAATATTTATAGCGAGCAATGGCACACCTACGTAAGATATGGACTGAGCTGCACTGACTTAACTTCCGGTCCAGTTGCGTCACTGACATGTGGGCCAGACCCTTGTTGGGCACATATGTCAGTGACCGAATGCACCTGCAGTTAAGTAACAACAACTTGGGCATATTTGTTGGAGTAAATTACGGGGGAGCGAAGGGGTGGAAATATTGCTGGTCACAATGGATTGGACGAGCATGGGGGGGTGAGTCATGCATGCAGATTTTTTCACACGGAATGGAGTGGTGGGACCGCCGGAGGGAGAAGGAGAGTTTGGCAAGCATGTTGTTTCCACACATGGAGAGGAAAAAATTTGGAGACGAACGGGCTTCCTGCAGGTATGTGGAATGGTGCATAATAAGTCATCTTGCATGCCGGGCTAGGTATAGTCTCAAGTCATTAAAAACAAACATGCCTCACACATGTTCATATTTCAAGGTGCACTAAATTATTGCAAGCGATGATTAAGGCTGGCCATAATGGTGGTATCTTAGTTGGTATCATCCACACGGGAATAGCAAACATGCTGATGTGGCAAAGAATTAAAGAAGAGAGGGGGTTAGAGTAACTAGAGCATGCATGCATTGGTAAACACATTTTTTGTGGAGAACGACATCACTAGTTGAGTACTTTTGCAGACTTCAAAAACTATTCGACAATGTGTCAACATTCACAATGTCAAATCAATATTTTTACACTCATTATAAAACGTAGTTCTTATACTCCCTCCTTCCATCTATATAGGGCCTAATGCGTTTTTCGAGGCTAACTTTGACCAAATGTTAGAGCAATAATATATGACATGCAACATACACAAAGCACATCATCAAATTCGTATGTGAAAGGAGCTTTCAATGATATAATTTTCACATTATGCATGCCATGTAGTATTAATTTTATCAATAGTCAAAGGCGGTCTTAAAAAACGCATTAGGCCCTATATAGATGGAAGGAGGGAGTACTCATTTTAGTACTCCCTCCGTCTAGGTGAGCAAGTCATCTTAGATTGTGCACTGTGACCAAGGAGGAGGGGAAAACGAGAGATCTTAATGTTTATTTGCTAATTAATAGCATTGCATGCAATGAACTAACCACTGCATGTCATGTTTGGTAGTCTCAAGTCATTAAAAGCATGCACACCCACATCTCCTATTGTTTGATATGTCAAGAAACAAGAAACGAGGTAGAAGTTAATGCACCGTGCCTAAGTGTTTTCGGAGTATTGTAGATATTGATATTTTTAGTATAAATTTGGTCGTGGGATTTCATTGATGCCTGTCAAAGCGTTGACAGGTCTACTATGCGGGACCTGAAGATGAAAGCGTTGAGCATCTCGAAGTTGATCAACAATCTTCAATTGTCAAAGATTAGCTGTTCGACCAATAAGGTGGCACACTTAATCGCTAAGTATAGCTTTGACAATAGATTAGATGGTATTCTTGTAAATAACGTACCGCCCTGTGTGGTGAATATTGTATCGAATGAGTGTACTGGTGCGGCTGGTTAATTAATATAAGGTGGTGTTCAAAAAAGTATAAATTTGGTCAAACACTTTGCAAACGGCTGACGGGAGTAAAAAGGACCAGAGGGAGTATCATGCATGCGGAGTAGGCAAAAAATTGCTTGTCTAAAAAAAGGCAAAAAAATTGCTCATTTATAGCTGGTCGAAGTCTCAAAGGGCGCGACCGCGCGAGGGAGGCGAAGGTCATGGGAGGCGCGACGTTTGACGAAATTAAGTGAAGTTACATCCATGTGGCGGCATGGCGTGCGAACAGGCAGAAGCTATACCGTCATGCCTATGATATGGGTCTAGTAGACATGACATCTAGTGGGTCCCGCATAGTTCTCGAGAACTCTTTGGGGGCTTGCAGCCGTTTATCCATCGGGCAAGCCAGCAACCCCACGCCGTTCGCACGCCCTACTCGTCCCCGTCTTCTACCTTACAACAGTTCGCTCCCAGTCGTCCCGTCCTTTCACATTAGTTCACTCCCAGTTTTTTTGCGGGCTACAACATTTCAACTTCTCCTAACCCTTCTCCAAAATCCATGGCCTCCCAAATCTCCATGGTCGCCGCTAAGTACCAGGTTAGAGCAATCACCGGCGATCAGTTCATCGTCATCTACACACGTGGATCCGAGATGGTGAAAGCATGGCTTGCTCGCTTCCTATGCATGTTCAACAGTTCAACGGATGAGTGGGTCGCTGGGCTAGATGTTGAGTACACCATAGTCCTGGGACGAGAGAAGGATCTAAAGGACGAAGAGAGGAAGAAGCCCGCCGTGATCCAGGTTTGCGTACATAACGTTTGCTTGGTCTACCACATATGCCATGCCGACGTTGAGTGCCAGGATTTTAAGAACTTCCTCAAGGACAAAAGAGTGAAATTCGTTACTGTAGGATTTAAGAACGACTGTGACGTCCTGCGTCAGATAGGTCTCGTTGTAGGCCAGCCCTTCGATCTCCAGAAGGCAAGCCTGGTGTCCTCCTCTCAACCATCAATGCTGACCCTTGCAGTAGCCATGATTGATCCTTCATACACTAAACTGAAGAAACCTCATCACGAGTTTCATCATGCATGGGAGTCGAAGACATTAGATGAAGATCACATCTTGTACGCAGCAATGGATTCCTACCTTTGTTTAAATATCTACAAGGGTTGGATGAAGAAGCAGGGCCCAGTGTCCGGTTCAAGCAAAGAAGCGTCAGCGAAGAGGAAGAGGAAGAGGGACGAGGACGAAGTCGAGGACGTGGACTCGGACTCCAAGTAGGTGGCAGTGCCGTTGCTCATGCTGGTTCTACTGTAGTGTCAAGCGGACTAGTTGCTTATTAGTTTATTTTCAAGGGTGTGTTGTGCTGAAGCCCCAGCAGAACTATGTTTATGTTCTTTCTCGTTATTTGAACTCTTTAGTACGTACAATAGTACTAGTACTATGTCTTACTACTGTTCTTCTTGCCGTTGGTACTACTGCTCGTATCTTCGTGTTCCTACTATACTTAATACGATCGTACTAGTAGTATAATTTGGGTCATTCGATTTGTGAAAGAAGTTCGACGGAGCGAAGGAAGAAGACGGCAGAAGAGGTGGAAGAAGCCCTTCTAGCCATCCATGTTGCATCAAACGGCTCACGTGAGTCGACTGACCCAAATTGCTCATTCAGATTGCAGGATCCACATGGCATTCAAGGTCTTGAAGGTAGATTCCGTGTCCGCACCCGGTTTGCGAGCTCGACGCATGCGCGACCGACTTCCGCCGCGACAGCCACCATGCGCGCCTCCTTCGCACGGGCGGAGACAAAAATGACACACTAGTTCCTCCTCGCCGGCGTGCTGGAGCACGCGCTCGTCCTCCTCTTCGTACGCCGCGTGCATAGACGTGGCTCCACCAGCTGCTCGCGTGCTTGGCAGCGCAATGGCATCGCGAGGAGGGACTGCAGATGAGGTGAGCGGGCAAGCCTTCGGATTCATGGCACAGGGATGGCGGCGACATGGCGGTGATGGGCGAGAAATTGTTGGCCGGAGCAGGCGGGCGCCGGCATGCGCAACGGCGGCGGCATATTGATGAGTGCGCGTGTGGGAGCTTACTTTAGTTTTATATATAAGGTTGGTCAAACTTAAAAGAAAACCGTACTAGTACACGTAAACATTAGACTTAGGCAGTGCTTTTATTAGTTACTAGCTTATGTTCTTATCCATTGTGACCAGTCTTAGTACCACAGCCACGATACAGAATCATGTGCAAGCGCGTGAACCGCGGCCGCGCGGTCGATCGAACGGTGCGTCACCATGTCGCGCTTGAAGGACATCCACCGAACCTTTTTGTGTGTGTGAAAACAATCCTCGAATATTACTCAACTTTTTTTCCTGTGAAAGTTCTTAACGCTGCAATATTTCCATATAGTTGAATTTAGCTCCAGTTCATGTTTATTTGGATTTGGACGTTTTAGGTGCGCCCTTGTTTTTTTTAATACTGATTTTGTGTGTGTGACTGAGAGAGAATGTGTGTATGTGTCCATATGTGTGTTGTGGCAGAAGGGCAATGTGGAGACGGTGTGCGTGTGATACAGACATATAGAGGTGTGAATGTGCAAATGATCGTGCATGAGTGAGACATAGACAGATGCCGATACGTTGTGTATACATGAGAGAACGGTCTTCTAGTTTACTTGTGTGTGTGAGAGAGAGAGACATAGAGAGGAGCATCCGTAACACAACAACCATCTCTCTCGATTCGTCTGTCCCTCGCACGGTCGCATGCAACACATGCATCAATGCGCACATTTTGACACCCTCACCCGGCCCCTGCCCACCTCAAGGCCCGCACAATCTCTTCGTGAATACCCATTTCTCTGCTTAGGTTTGTTTTCTCTCAATATCTGACACACACACACACACACACAGAGAGAGAGACACGCAGCACAACACACACACACACACTCCCCCGAGCGCACAATTCATCCCCATGCAAGGTTATACGGCAACCACTCTCGCTTGTGCTTCTTTGCACCCCAACATGCATAACACCTCAATCTTCAAAGAGGGCAATGAGAAGATCGAAGACGGCGACCACACCGCGCTAGAGAATGCGGGGTCATTTGGAAGCAGCATGATGTGACGACGGCTGACTGACTCCTCCCCCCACCCTCTCTCTCTTTCTCTTGCACAAAATTACCAATACCTCTCTCCCCCGCACAAAATTGTCAATCCCTCAACCCATGAGATCCTTCCCCTCTCGTCCATGTTTTTCCTGCTCTCTCATCAAACATGTTGTCTCTTCTCCTTCCACGTATACAGAATCCAGATGCACACGCATCTCATGTATATTACATGTATGCATCTTTCTCACAGACCTAACTTCTTCCTCTCTCTTTCTCTCTCTATCTCTCTCTCTCTGTCTCGTTAGGTTTGTCTCCTACTCTCTCGTCCACATACATACAATCTTTCCCGTCCTATCTGCTCCATGTTCAAAAGCTCTCTCTGCACATTTCATTCACACATTGGGATATGTCCAAATGTTGCTTCTATAATGGCTGATGTAGAGTTATGGTTGTTCTTGTTGCATCCTACAAAGTAATAACTATGAAACGCATTTAGATTCTCATTTGACTGGGATTATGTGAGTTTGAGCATGTTGTGAAGTACTATAGACCTTGTATACATCTTGGGATTCGACAATGATTGTAACTATTGAATTGTATAGACCATTACATTCGAAGTCAATAGCCTAATATATTTATTTCACAATTTCAACAAATGATTAGTTCACTACAAACTAACAAAACAAATGTGTACTCCCTCCATTTTTATTTAAGTCCGCGTATTAGCATTGGTCAAAGTCAAGTTTTGTAAACTCTCAGAAAGCTTATAACAAAAAATATTAACATATACAATAACAAATAAATACCATTAGATTCATTATTGAATGTACTTTCACATCATACATATTTGTTATGGTAAATGTTTATATTTTTCTATAAACTTGGTCAAACTTTAGGAAGTTTGACTTTGGTCAAACCTAATATGCAGAGTTTACTACTACTACTACTCGCTAGTTGCTTAGCCGAATCACTCAACACGCCACACGGGGAGTCCACTGTCACAAAATTTTGAGGTCGACGGGAAAATCGCCCGCGACCCTGATTCGAGCAGTGGGAAGTTACCATCATATCCTTCGGAACAGGCCTACGGATGAACCTTGGTAGGAGGCTGTTTTTGTAACTTCAGGTTCACCCTACCCAGCCAACCCCACCCCGGCACCCAGAGTAGTACACTTGAATACTCCCCAATTTCTATCCCCACCGCAAAATAGACTTCTCCATGGCACCGCAGCCTTCGTGCTCCTCCCCTTTACATCGGCGCACTCGTCCACCGCAGCGCATCTTCCTCATCGATGACCTCGTACGCCGCACTGGAGCCGGTCCACCGTCGTCGTCGTACACGGAGCGTCTTCTCCGACATCGTCTTCCACGGTCTCGTATCTGCTTCCCGGAGCCGACGCCAAGCACAGAAGTACCACCGTCGTGGACAATGAACTGACTCCCGTTGCCGACCATGACTCACAGAGGCCGCGCAACCATTGTTCTCCTCCTTGATTGGTAATGTGTGTATTGAATCACTTAGCAGTACATGTGCAGTTCCAATTTTGTTCATACCTACCCTTCAAATTTCCTGGGTGCTATTGTTCCCGTAAAAGTAATTGGTTATAGCCTCCATTGTCCAATAGAATATCAGCTTGTAATTGTGTGTCGCTCCTGTATCGCGTTGTGCTTGGGTAGGTTTTTCATCTGCAACCAGTAGTGTGGCAAATGATGGAAAGGTTTTTAGAACTAGCAAAATGCCCATGCATTGCACGCATCAAGATGCATTTGTATGAGTAGATTATTTTGTTGGAGATGCTCTAACATGGCAGACGAGTGCTTTAATGTTGCCCACAAGATGCGCGAGTATTACTAGTAGTATATTTTTCTTGCCATGTTGAGATTTTAAAACCACGAGTGCGAACATGCAGAGGAGCAATGAAGATCAAACACGGGATATTCGGGACATCTTCAAGGAGCGTGGCAAGTTAAAGAGGAGCTGCACCGAACCTATAAAATGAGCTTTGGTAAGTAACACCCTTTCAATTACTTTCGTGTAGCCTCGTGTTCTTCGATGTGTATATGTTGTAGTTTCTGTTTCTCTTAAGCGTGGTGTTCTTCGATGTGTAATAAGAAGAGTCTTAATCGTCCTAATGCTTTCGTTTTTAGCTTGATGTAGGAAGTTGGTGTTCTAACCTTGTAGTATGTTCTTATTTATTTTATCCTTTTGAATTCACTTCTCCGAGTTCTGTTTATCTGGCTTCTACTAAATGGATCTAGGTTGCTCTGAGTATTTATCTAAAAAAGAAGTAACTTCATGTTAGGATGCAGTTCCTGCGAGGAGGGAAGTATGGTCAACCTCGAGATCATGTTTCCAAAATGAGGCTGGATTACACACAAGGTGCCAGTTCCCTAATGATGCTAGATTAGACACATGGTGCAAATTCCTAGATGATGCTGGATTACACACAAGCCAGGTGGAGTCGTGAGTTGTTCGTGTCCTCGTGGCATTAGTAAAGGCTGAAAGAAAGCATGCAGCAGCCCTTGAGAATGTAGCTGAGTTCCTGAAGAAGCGAAAAGAGCAATCAGATGCTCTCTTCACCCAAGCCAAAGAAGAGATGGAAGAAGCCAGAAATAAGCTAGCAGAGGCAGAGCAGGCTAGGCGTCTCCTGCTATCTAAAACTGTTGTCAATACAAAATTTCCTTCATAATAGCTAGGTTCAAATGTTTATCCAGTCAGCATGCCTATTGTGATGTCCGTGCATCTACTGATGTGGCACAAAATGTTTTTTCGGGTCATGTAATAACAGCAATTACTTTCCAAACAATAACAGGTGAAGCATTGGACATGGTATAGTTCACGCGCAAGCCCGACATTCCAAGTTCAACTTCCACATCAAACTCATGTTCACAGATATCTGCACATTCATACATAATGTCCACAACCATGATTCACTTCAAAGCCAAAAAAAATGTGAGGAGAGTTATAAATAAAGAAAATCCTCTACTAGTTCCTGCTACCAGTGCGAGCACAACAAGTCAAGACCATGTGTAAATTAATTATATTTTAGTCATTTTTTGTGTTCTAAAATGCCTGCCGGCTCGCGGAACGACGTGTCACCGGCACACGTGCTGATTCAATGAAGGCAGGCGGGGCAGTCTTAAGCTAGTTGCACGCGGCGAGGAGGCGTGCTCAGCCGGGCCTGCAGCGAGTGCGGCCCCCTTGGACGACGCACTGGTTCAATGCCTGCGCTATGAGAGGTCACGTCCGTGTCAGAGCAATCACACCCTCCAGTCCTTTTTTGTTTGGGTATAACAAAATCTCGTTTTCCATTCACATTTTAGTGGTAGGAGTTGTGCGTGTGTGTCTGTGAGAGAGAGAGAGGAGACGGTAGTCGGGATTGTCTGATCGGTAAACAAATGAATAATGTCAGTCTGGGATGGAGACGAAAAGGAGACTGCAACAAATGTTGTGTCTACAGGAGAGATAGAGAGAGTAATTTTAGTGGTATGAGTCGTATGTAGAGACATATAGGATGTGTGAGAGAATCCATAGAGAGAAAGACAAAGTGAAAGACGAGTGGAGACTATGTGTTTGGCGGTGAAAAAGAAATCTTAGGTACCGAGTGATACCAGAGAACAGTAGAGACGTGAGAGATAATGAAAGCCGTGTAATTGTAGCGACCAGACCTCAAACGGTCCAATCTCTGTGCTCCGTTGTCATCCCTGGATCAGTGATGCTAACACCACACAATACTTGAAGGATTTATAACAGAGTAGCAATCACACACCTATTACATCGAGTGTCTCAAAAGAGAACTTATTACAATAAATATGGCTTAAGGCCATCTAATGACGATAACCGCGGAAGGCTTGGAAGATAAGTGAGTCCATCAACTCCAACGGCATCACTGAGTATAGAACCACGACCTAAGGCACCTTAATCATCGTCTGAAAAGTCTGCAACATTAACGTTGCAGCCCGAAATGGGTCAGCACATGGAATATGCTGGCAATGTAACACATGGAGAGTAATAAAAGAATATGGCTATTCTATATGCATATATGGCTGGTGGAAAGCTCTATGGTTACAGTTTTGCGTAAAGCCAATTTTTCCCTACTACAAATGAATAATTTTTATTTAACTATCATGGTAGTTGTTAAGCATTGAGAATGGTTGACAGCATTCTCAATCCCACTTAAGCAACATCATTAAAAACCCAACAAAATTAATTAGAGTAACATGATGAGATTCACATGATAATCCAAGCACTAGATACTCAAGATGTCCATAACCGGGGACACGGCTAACCATGATTAGTTTATACACTTTGTAGAGGTTTGCGCACTTTTCCCCACAAGACCCGATCTCCTCCATTGGATTTCTCGGACTACAAGGTGTTTGAGAAACGGATGACCGAGACATAGTCTTTCAGAAGCGCTAGCACCTTGCGAACGGGTAGACCGTACCAACCTACATCCCCTACATCTGCTAGTCTACAACTGTAAGAGTTCGCACGACTTAGTCAACTATGCTAGAGCCCATAGTAGCTTATGGCTGCACATGGAAGTTTCTAGCATGAATAATCTCATGATCCCTTTGAGCCTGGGTGGCGGTCCAAAAGAAAACAGGCAATCGCTAGAATACCCAGGTGCCTCAATCCACCCAGATGTGTGTTTAGGTTGCCACCTTAAATAAAGGGATAATTGCATCTTTGCCCCTAGTTGGTTCACACCCCCGGGTTTTGCCCTTACTTTTCGGGCATGCTCAGTTTTGCCCTTAGTTTTTCCCCTCTGTCAGCTCGAATGCCCTTCTGTCACAGCTCCGCTTGGTCAGCGCCGTTTGACCGTGACGGCTAGACGTTTTGGACACTGGTTGCCCCTGGGCCTTCCTTACAAGTGGGTCCACATAGATTAGACAGTGTAGTTGCCATTTCCCCTCCCTCTGTCTTATCCCAGCCCCGAACCCTAGATCGGCGACGACAAAGGCGACCCAAACCCTAGCACTCGGCGGCGACGCAGGCTCCCACAGAAACCATGGCCTCGATGTCGTGAAGTCCACATTGCCGGATCTACATCACGCGGCGGTGATGGTGGAGACACGCTCTTCGCACAGCGGTGGTGGTGGCGGTGACGATGCCATGAGGAGTGACTGCACGACAGATTCAAGGCAGGAGATCCCAGTAGGGTAAGTTTCCAGATCCAGTACTTACTCATCTGTTTCCATGATTAGAAAGGTGCATTCCATGACTTCGGTTGTGTTCACAATCGTAGGATGGATCCATCGCGTGCGTTCTTTCTGACAATTAGAATGGAGACCACTCTTTTAGCAAAGGGTGGTACTAAGGGACATGATGCAAGCTTCAGTTTCCCTCTAGTGGTGGACTGCACAAGTTCTTTCAATGATTTTAGGTCTACAATCTATAGGAAATATCCTTGGGGTATGCATGATGCAGCTGAGTTCAGATTCTGGAATGTAGAGAAAGCTACTTGGAATCCTCTACAGTGTGATGATGAGTTAGGTGTAATGTTTGCTACATATGCTGATTCGAAAACTGCAAATGTTGAAATTACTATAATTCAGAGATGTAGAGCAGAAGCAGCAACTACAGCAGCAAAGCCCCCTGCCTCTAAAGCAACATCTAAAACATATGTTGCAGGAAGTACTTCTAGGAGCAGGTCAACACCCCCTAGTAGTACTTGCAATCCACCTGCAACTCCTACTGCAAATGTACCAAGGCAACCTGGCTGCAAAGACACTAAAATTCCTTTAGAGCCTATGATTGAGGAGGCTGAGCCTGATGATGTGCTAGGCTCAGATGAGGAGGATGAGAGGATGTTTCCAGATCTTGTGCAGAAGACAAATGAAGAGATAGATGAGGATTTTATTCCTGCTGAGTTTTCAGATACAGATTCAGAGGAGGAACAAGAGAACATTGACATGGGACATTTTGAGAATGATGATGAGGACAGGCCTGAGATGATGTATGACAGGGAAAATCCTAGTTTAGCTGAAGGAGTTGTTTTTCCTTCTGCTGTTGACTGCAGGAATGCAGTTGCCACATTCTCAATTCAGCATGAAGTAGAGTTCAAAATAGAGAAGAGTGATCCATCAAGGTTCACTGTTTACTGTGCATTTTCAAGGTGTAGATGGAGGCTACATGCCTCTTTAATGAGAAACAATACTTTGTTTCAGGTAGTAACAGTACTAACTAACTAATCTCATTGACAGTATCTTGCATATTTAGTTTGCATATTCAGTTTCATTCAGCCACACTGTTTGCCTTACTGTTTTGCTTTGTTTCAATTTACAGATTAAAGTAAATCCCTATGAGCACCACTGCCCAAGTGTGAACAGAACTGAGAGGCTCAGAGCAGCCAAGAGGAGGTGGATAGCTCATGCTGTGCAAAATTGGGTCAGAGAAAACTCCAACATTGGTCCTGGTGAGTTGGTAACTAATTTGAAGAAAAAATATGGTATAGAATTGCCATACATGAGAGTGTTTTATGGTAAACAAATGGCAATTGACAACTTGTATGGTAAATATGAGGATAGTTTCCAGCTTTTGTACACATTCAAAGCTGAGGTTGAGAGGGCTTCTCCAGGTAGTGTAGTAGAAATTGACACACACACAGTTCCTTTCCAGCTAAGAGGAAAGAGGTATGAGAAGCAGTGTTTTAGGAGAGTTTTTGTCAGTTTCAAAGCTTGCTGGCAGGGATTTTTAGCTGGTTGTAGGCCCTACCTTGCTGTTGATGCTACTGCACTAAATGGTAGGTTCAGAGGTCAGTTGGTTGCTGCATGTGCAATTGATGCACATAACTGGATTTTTCCAGTTGCATATGGTGTTTTGGAGACTGAGTCTAAAGAGAGTTGGGGTTGGTTTTTCCAAAATTTAAAGAAGGTGATAGGTCATCCTGAAGGACTAGTAATTCATACTGATGCATGCAAGGGTCTTGAGACAGCTGTAGATGAAATTTACCCTGGGGTAGAGCACAGAGAGTGCATGAGACATCTGGCTCAGAATTTTTCTAAGAAATTCAGGGGGAAGTTCTATGACCAGCATTTGTGACCTTGTTCATTGACTTATAGCATTAAGAAGCACAACTATCACCTGAGACAGTTGTGCACAAAACCCAAGGTGCAGGCTTATCTGGAAGAGCACCACACAAAAATCTGGGCCAGGGCACAATTCAATGATATCTGCAAGGTTGACTATGTCAATAACAACCTTGCAGAATCATTCAATTCCAAAATTAAAAAGTACTTCTCAGTTGAAATGTTTAAGAGGGGAAGCTAAAGAAATAGACCAGTATGTGCACAAGTACTTCTCAGTTGAAATGTTTAAAAAAACATATGCTGAGAACCTGCCTGCACTTGAAGGAAAACAGCAGTGGGATATTGTAGACCCTGGTTTCAAACTAAGTCCACCTGTACAGAACAAAGCTGCACCTGGCAGGCCAAGGAAGACAAGAATTAAGCCAGCAAGTGAAGGAAAAGGACTTGGTCCTAGGAAGAGAAAATGCAAGAGGTGTGGTGGCTTGGGTCACTTACTGAAAACCTGCAAAAAAGCCATTGATCCAGCATTTGGTGAAGAAGATGCACACTGGGGAGCTGACAATGCTGAAGAAGACCCTCCTAACCAAAATGCAGACCTACATGATAAACAACAAGAAGAAGAGGAGGCATACAGTGAAGATGAAGCTCCAGTGCAGCCTGCAGGTGAAGATGAAGCTCCAGTGCAGCCTGCAGGTGCAGATGATGCTCCAGTGCAGCCTGCAGGTGCACAGGATGCTCCAGTAGAGCCCCACAGTGAAACAAATGAGACAGCAACACAAGCTTCCACAGTTCAAAGGTAATATTCCTCTTTGATTTATTTATGTGCCTTATTTATGTGCTTTTACCTGCAAATATCTCTTGTACCATTACTAACCAACTATTTCTTCCCTATTTGTTAGCACACCAAGGAAGAACTATAAGAAGGCAGCAGAGAGAGGAGCATCTCCAATGGCTATCAGCAAGAAGAGGAAGCTTAACACTTCTACAAGTCTAGAAGAAGAACCTTGCTCAGTTACTGGCAGCAATGTAGATGCAAGAGTTGCTGCATGTGAAGAGCAAGTTCTCCCTCCAGTTGTTCCCCAAGTCCCTGTGAAACTGACTAGGAGCAGGGCTAGGGAGATGACAATCCCAGCTAGCAACACAAGGAGCAAGAAGGCAAAATATGGAAAATGAGTACTAATGTGTTGTGCAAGTTTGAAACTGTTAGATTTGTTGTAATGTGTTCTTTTGGTTGCAACAAGATTGGTTGTGAACTATGTTCTTTTGGTTGTTGAAGAATATCAAATGCTACTTGTGAACTATGTCTAGTTGCAGCAAGATTGGTTGTGAATTATGTTCTGTTTGATCTTTCTTTTCACAATACATGCATTTGGCAAATTGTTGCGTCCATAAAGCTTCATAACATAACATAACAACTGCTAGGTTCATACAACTTCATATGTTCATTACAGCTTCATAACATAACAAGTGCATTTGAGCTACATAGATCATAAACTAATGTGCATTCTGTGCACAGACAGCCATTGAGATTGCTAGAAAACAAATGAAAATGCTAGCAAACAACATTGTCCCTATGCACATAATTTCTTTCATTTTCTTCAACTCCTTGTTCAATGCACGATTCTTCTTCGCAAGATCAATTGATCTCTTCTCCAGGTGGTGACTTCTGATCCAGCTATGTTCGATCACTTCGTGCAGTTCTTCAAAGGCAAGACCAACACGTTCTGGAGGTGGTGGGTCAACCCAAACTGCCCATTCACATTCATCTGGCAACTGAATCAATAAATTTGATTAAAATTCTCCTTGAAAGTTAAATAAGAAAATGGAAACAAAAATGCAGTGCAAATGAAATCATACATCCAGAGGGCAACCCAAAAAACGACGTCCAGTGCTTGCGCCTCCCCAGGCGACACGACAAGCCGGGATTAGCTGGTGCCTCGGGCAACGATGCTTCGAGCGCGGCTCCAAGCCACAGTATGTCGAGTCTGCCAAGTAGAACTCGGAGCTGTGCTGAACAATGCCTACCCCATCCACCTAAATCAGGCCAAGATCCAGAAATTAACCCCCAAATCTAGCAAACCCTAGAAAAGCAGGGGACCAGATGAGCTATCAAACCTGTTCGGCTGCCGGCGGCGAGTTCTCCGACGAGATGGCCGACGTCGACATGGTCCTTCCCACCTCTCCCCACACCATGATGTCACACCTCTCTTCCCAGCCGCTTCTCTGTTTTCTTGTGAAGCGGGAGCTAGAAGACGACTAAACAGGTGGGGGGTATCAAACCCAGGGGCAAATGTGTCCAAAATGTCGAGCCGTCACGGTCAAACGGTGCTGACCAAGCGGAGCTGTGACAGAAGGGCATTCGAGCTGACGGAGGGGAAAAACTAAGGGCAAAACTGAGCATGCCCGAAAAGTAAGGGCAAAACCCGGGGGTGGGAACCAACTAGGGGCAAGAATGGAATTGTCCCTTAAATAAACCATTAATTAACAATCTCACATCTGTCATGGATACACTCACCCAATCCACGTCTACTAGCATAGCATAGCAATAATAAGCAAACGTAGAGTAACTCCCAAAGGTTTGATAATAAACAGGTAATAGGTTCTACCTCAACTACTCCCCAAACCCACAATTTAATTAGATCCTAATCATGCAATGTGTGAGGATTGATCTAATGCAATAAAACTGGGTAGTAGGAGATATGATCAAAGTGTTACTTGCCTTCCTGATGATCCGGGAAACCTAGCGATTAGAAGTAGCAAGCGGCGCACTCCGGGTACTATATCGCAAACAAACAAGCATACAATAAGTACTCAACTAATGCATAGGTAAAACTCGAACAAGAGATCTAACCAGAAAGTTCAACTTAAGAACTTCGGTTGGCAAAAAGAATCAAAACGAACGAAGCAACAAAAGACAAACGGCAAAAGAAACAAGCTTCGTTTACTATTCTGGACCTAGGGCAATTTTTACAGTGGCAAAAACTTGTTTGAGTTGGTTAAACAGAAAGAGGGTTTCGAGACGAAACTCCAGGCGCTTGAATCGCCTGATTTCGATAAATGAGCGAAAAGTTAAACTAGAACGAACATCGGATCAGAGATCGCGATCAGAAAACCCGCGGATTTAATCCAAGAAAAAGAAAAACAACGGACAGGTTAACGAAAGAACGTTCGTTAACAGAAACTAAACAAAAAATGAGTTCGTTAAAATGAATGGCCGAGCGGGTGCTCGCTAAATAAATGAGCCGAAAAAACTGATCTATTTAAAAAAACGAAAACTAGGGTTTGCTAAAAAAACCGGATCAGGTTTTTTCTCAGAAACCGGGCGGCGGGGCGGCTACCACGGTTCGGTCCGGCGGGGCTCTGGCGGGTCGGCGGCTATG
>NC_057812.1:216186533-216199541 GCF_018294505.1 Triticum aestivum | reverse complement strand
CGGCGGCAGCGTGCGGCGACGCAGGCGGCGGGGCGGCGGCGGCGACTCGGGGCTCCAGGAGGGGCCCCGGGGTGGCTATTTAAAGGATGGGGGTTGACTTGGGGAGGGGGTCGGCGGCGCGAGGCGGCTCCGGTTCATACTCCTCCCGAGTTCGGTGGGGAAGGCGGCGGCGGCTGGGCCGGCCTCGCTCGGCTGGGCCCTTGGCCCAGTCGGGCGCAGGTCTCTCTCTCTTCTTTTTTTTAAACAATTTCGCTGCGCCTAAAAAAATTCTAGAAAAATAAATAAAAATCTAAAAATGCCAAAACAAATTTTCTCCGTCTAAATAAAATATTTAGAACAGGATGAACATTTTTTTGGCTCTAAGTGCAATTTGTGAAAACGTGCAATTTTTCCTAAATTCAAATAAAATAGCAAATAAAACCTTATTTGATTTTTTATTAAATCCTCAATATTTCTTTATTTTTGGGAAAGTCATTTTATTCCCTCTCTCATATTTTGATAATAGAAATAATTGAAGATTAAATAAATAAAATCAAATGATCCTATTTTCAAAATTTGAGAAAAACTCAAATATAAAAATAACGAAATCCCCAACTCTCTCCGAGGGTCCTTGAGTTGTGTAGAATTTCTAGGATCAACCACAAAGCAATAAAATATGATATGCAATGATGATCTAATGTATAACATTCCAAATTGGAAATTTGGGATGTTACAAACCTACCCCCCTTAAGATGAATCTCGCCCTCGAGATTCGGGTTGGCTAGAAAATAGGTGAGGGTGGTCCTTCAATAGTTCTTTCTCTCACTCCCAAGTGGCTTCATCCTCCGTGTGGTGGCTCCACTGAACTTTGCAAAACTTGATAACCTTGCTGCGGGTGACTCGACTGGCATACTCTATAATCTTGACTGGTTTCTCCTCATAGGTCAAATCACTGTCCAGCTGAATTGCTTCCAGCGGCACTGTATCTCTCAGCAGTATGCCAGCCATCTCTGCGTGGCACTTGTTCAACTGGGAAACATGGAACACGTCGTGAACTCCTGATAATCCTTCAGGAAACTCCAACTTATCCCATACGTTCCAAAACTTTGTATGGGCCTACAAAACATGGCACTAACTTTCCCTTAAATCCAAAGCGCTTAACTCCTCGAAGTGGTGATACTCGAAGATAAACTCGGTCTCGACTTCCTAAACTGTCTCCTTGCGTTTTGAATCTGCGTAGCTCTTCTGCCTAGACTGGGCTACCTTGAGCCTATCGCAAATCAATTTCACTTTCTGTTCAGACTCCTTAATCAGATCCGGTCCAAACAACTGACGGTCTCCAACTTCATCCCAAGGCAATGGGGTCCTGCACCTCCTTCCGTACAAGGCTTCGAAAGGGGCCATCTTCAAACTAGATTGATAACTGTTGTTGTAAGAGAACTCTGCATATGGAAAATTCTCGTCCCAACTAGATCCATAATGTAGCGCATAAGCTCTTAACATATCCTCCAAAATCTGATTGACTCGCTCGGTCTGTCCATCTGTCTGCGGATGGAAAGCTGTACTAAACTCTAGTCTGGTACCCAAAGTTTCATGCAACTGATTCCATAACTTTGAGGTAAATTGGGTTCCTCTATCTGATACAATGCTCTTTGGAACTCCATGCAGACATACGATTCTAGTCATGTATATCTTTGCCAACTTTGCACTGGTATAGGTAGTCTTCACTGGAATGAAATGAGCTACCTTTGTCAAATGATCGACTACAACCCATATTGAGTCATAGCCTGAACGAATTCTGGGTAAACCCGTAATAAAATCCATGCCTAACTTATCCCACTTCCATTCAGGTATCGGCAATGGCTGTAGCAATCCTTCTGGCTTCTAATGCTCTACCTTTACTCTCTGACATACATCACAAACTACTACATACTCCGCAATATCCTTCTTCATTCCTGTCCACCAGAAAGTATCCTTCAAATCCAAATACATCTTGGTATTTCCTGGGTGAATCGAATATGGTGAATCATGTGCCTCTTGCAGAATTAACTTCCTGATCTCCGAATCATTAGGCACATAAACACGGTCTTCAAACCATAGGGTATCGTGCTCATCCTCACGAAATCCCTTAGCTTTTCCTTTGCTCATTTTCTCCTTAATAAAGGCAATCTCCTTGTCAGTCCTTTGAGCTTCTCTGATCTTATCCATCAAGGTAGACTGAATCCCTAATGCTGCTACATAGCCTCTCGGAACTATCTCCAAACATAGCTCATGAAGATTTTCAGCTAACTCCCTTGGTAAATCTCCCGTCATTAAGGTGTTGACATGGCTTTTACGGCTCAATGCGTCAGCTACTATGTTAGACTTTCCGGGGTGATAATGTATTCTCATATCATAATCCTTGATGACCTCCAACCATCTTCTTTGCCTGAGATTCAACTCTTTCTGCGTGAAAATATACTTCAAACTCTTGTGATCCATGTACACCTCACAATGGTTTCCAATGAGAAAGTGTCTCCAGGTTTTCAATGCATGCACTACGGCCGCTAACTCCAAATCATGCGTAGCATAATTCAACTCATGAGGATTAAGCTGTCGTGAGGCATATGAAACAACTCTTCCTTCTTGCATAAGCACTGCTCCAAGTCCTCGACATGAAGCGTCGCAATACACCTCATAATCCTTGGTATGATCTGGAAAAATCAACACAGGTGATGTAACTAGACGTTTCTTCAACTCCTGGAAACTAGCCTCACAGTCCTTGGTCCATATGAACTTGGTATCCTTTTTCAACAAATCCGTCATAGGCTTTGCAATCTTTGAGAAATTCTCAATGAATCTCCGGTAGTATCCTGCGAGTCCAAGAAAACTCCAGATCTCTCCAACTATTGTTGGCGCTTCCCAATTGGTCACGGTATCAACTTTAGTGGGATCTACTGCTATACCTTCTCCGGATATAACGTGTCCGAGAAATCCAACTTCCTTCAACCAAAACTCACATTTGCTAAACTTGGCATATAATTGATGTTCTCTGAGCTTTCCAAGTACCAAACGCAAATGCTCCTTATGCTCCTCTTCGTTCTTTGAGTAAACCAGGATATCATCAATGAACACTACGACGAACTTATCCAGAAACTCCATAAACACCTTGTTCATCATGTTCATGAAATATGCAGGTGCGTTAGTCAGACCAAATGACATAACGGTATACTCGTACAGCCCATACCTGGTGGTAAAAGCCATCTTAGGTATATCCTGTTCTTGAATCTTCAACTGGTGGTATCTTGATCGCAGATCGATCTTGGAACATACCTTAGCTCCTTGCAATCGATCAAACAGATCATTGATCATCGGTAGTGGGTACTTGTTCTTGATGGTTACTTCATTCAATCCTCGATAATCAACAACCATCCTTAACGATCCATCCTTCTTTTCCACTAGAAGTACTGGCGATCCCCAAGGTGAAGAACTTGGGCGAATATATCCTTCATCCAGTAACTCCTTAATCTGCTTCTTAATCTCAATCAAATCCTTTGCGGGCATCCTATATGGTCTCTTTGATATTGGCCCTGTGCCTGGCAAAAGCTCAATCAAAAACTCAATATCTCTATCCGGTGGCATGCCTGGCAATTCCTCTGGAAATACATCCAGGAAATCCTTCACCACTGGTACTTCCTCCTGCACAACTCCTGTTAAACAATTTACTTGAGTCCTCTTTGGCACATGCCGTGATACATACTTGATCCTTCTTCCTTCTGGGGTGGTAAGAAAAATTGACTTACTGGCACATTCAATATTCCCTTCATACTTTGACAACCAATCCATGCCTAATATCACATCGAATCCTTGAGATTCCAACACTATTAGGTCTGAGGGAAATACGTAGTTACCAATCCTTAATGGTAACCGACCACACCATAGGCTAGCCATATATTCTGCTCTAGGCGAGGTTACTAACATGGGTGACCTAAGGACTTGGGTTGGCAGTTTATACTTATCCACAAATCCCCTTGATATGTATGAATGCGGTGCACCAGTATCAAAAAGAACGAGTGCGGTAAATGACTTAACCAAAAACTTACCGATTACTGTATTCGGCTGCTCTTCAACCTCCTCCACGCTAACGTGGTTCACCTGTCCCCTGTTGAAAGGGTTCGGCTTCTTCCCAGAGCTTCCATTGCCATTTCCATTCTGAGATCCAGGACATTCGTTGGCATAATGTCCGGTCTTCTGGCATTTAAAGCAAGTGACTTGGCTCAGGTCTTTCTTGGCTAGGGTTGATGGGTTGGTGCGGTTCTGGCCGTTGCTTCCTCCATTCCCATTACCATTCTTGGGGCCATTGTGATTGTGCGAGCTACCTCCTCCATGGGTATGCTAAAAATGTCCTCCCGGTCTAGGGGTAAAACGTGGCTTCTGCTGAGCTCCAGAATTGTACTTCCCTTGTCCATACTTCCTCTTGCGATTCTCAATTTGCTGCTACTTCCCTTCAATCATGAGAGCACGATCTACCAACTCCTGGTAGTTGTTGAAGGTTGCTACCATCAACTGCATGCTCAACTCATCATTCAATCCTTCCAGAAATTTCTCCTGCTAGGTTGCATTCGTAGCAACGTCATCTGGTGCATAACATGCTAGTTTACTAAAGTCCTCCACATATTGGCCAACTGTCCATTCTCCTTGGCTCAAGTTGTGAAACTCTCGCTTCTTTATGGACATAGCTCCTGGTGAAACATGGGCAGTATGAAAAGCCTGCTGAAACTGGTCCCACGTGACAATGTCGACAGGGAAAGTAGCTGTGAAATTCTCCCACCATGATGCTGCGGGTCCTTCCAGCTGATGTGCGGCAAACTTCACCTTTTCCGCATCTGTGCATCCTGCCGTGGTCAACTCTCTTGCTGTCTTGCGGAGCCAATCATTTGCTACTATTGGCTCGGGGCTACTGGAAAACACCGGCGGATTCAACCTAAGAAAACGGGCTAAGTGATTAACAGGTGGTGGTGGTGGTGGTGGTGGTGGGTTGTTGTTGTTGTTCCCCTAATTCTGATTCTGGACTAGCAACTGCATCAACGTGTTCTGCTGGTGGATCAACTGGGTGAGCTCCGGTGGGAAGGTAAATCCGGGGTCACGTCTCGGAGGCATCTGAGGGTTTAGAAAAGATGAGATTTAAGAATAGAGAGGGGTCTAGAGAGAAAACACTACCCATATGCACATGGGACAAAAGCAAACAATTCACTTCATTCAATCAATCAAACAAAGGCATACAATCGATCTAACTATCGCAAAAGTGCTCGAACTACTATATTTACATGGTGGACTACTACTACTGATGGGGTGGTCTACTAGAAATATTCTTAGGTTGCAGACTCCATGATATCTGCTCCAGCTTCATCAACATAGTCATCATCGCTATCATCTGGATCTGAGTCGGTGTCGTCGATGATGATGTAGTCTTCCAGGTGAATCTCCTTGGGTTCTTCGTCTTCTTCTACTGGTGTAGGGCCTCCCATAAATATTCCAATCTTCTTGATCAGATCGTCATTCTTCTCCACTAATACTTCGATTTCCTCTTCATAATCTTCACGTGTAGCCTTGAGTTCTTCCTCCAGTTCCTTAATTTTTTTCCTCGCCTTCTTCAGATCTATCATGTCGGCGCACAGCTGGTTCTCCTGATGTCGAATGTGTTGGTTTAACTCCTGGATAAAAGCTGCAACTGATCTATCCTTTCTGGTGCTGATCATCTCCCAGTGCTCATCTCGGCGCCCACAAATCTGGTAGATAGTATCGTTGAGATCATTGTGGTAAACTTCTCCAATGCGTCCCATGGCGATGTGAGCTGCCATGCTCTTTCCTAGACTCCAAGTTGGTGCATCAAAAGAAAACTCTATGGGCTCAGTGACCAGCATGAACGTCCTTCCTGGAACTTGAACTTGAATCATCCAGCGGTCTTCTTCAGGTGAGTGGCGTTGTAGGTTCCGGTGAAGCTTGGTACTCCTATGTTCAGGTATCTAGTGACTTCCTTCAAGTGACGTCCAAAGGGTGTATCTTCATCCGGTTGCGTGAACTTGTTCCTTGCATCCGCCATCCTAAAAGATGAGAGGTCAGAAGGAGAAGAGTGTGAGTAGTGATCTAGGTCTTTAGCTTAGTGGTCGTGTCCTACAGTCAGTGTGTGCTCGGATACCATCTTGTAGCGACCAGACCTCAAACGATTCAATCTCTATGCTCCGGTGTCATCCCTGGATCAGTAATGCTGACACCACATAGTACTTGAAGGATTTATAACAGAGTAGCAATCACACACCTATTACATCGAGTGTTTCAAAAGAGAACTTATTACAATAAATATGGCTTAAGGCCATCTAATAACGATAACAGCGGAAGGCTTGGAAGATAAGTGAGTCCATCAACTCCAACGGCATCACTGAGTATAGAACCACGACCTAAGGCTCCTTAATCGTCGTCTGAAAAGTCTACAACATTAATGTTGCAGCCCGAAACGGGTCAGCACATGGAATATGCTGGCAATGTAACACATAGAGAGTAATAAAAGAATATGGCTATTCTATATGCATATATGGCTGGTGCAAAGCTCTATGGTTACAGTTTTGCGTAAAGCCAATTTTTCCCTACTGCAAAGGAATAAATTTTATTTAACTATCATGGTAGTTGTTAAACATTGAGAATGGTTGACAACATTCTCAATCCCAATTAAGCAACATTATTAAAAACCCAACAAAATTAATTACAGTAACATGATGAGATCTATTATATAATTAAGATAGAAGTCAAATAAGCCATCACATTCGTCCACATAGATTAAATTATGTCAACCATTAATTTAAGAAATTAACGGCTAAGATTTAAAGATGTCAGCATTACATAGAAATATTGTCAAGTATAAAAAATTCAACATGTCACGTACAATAGCCTTTTTTTAAATGTCATGTACAATTTCTTTTTTTTAGATCTGTCACGTACAATATTGAATCTAGAGCAACTCAGTTCAGATGTGTTTATAATTGACAAGCAACCGTGTCCAATGCGGTTTCTTACCGGGAAAAGCCAGCTAAGTTGGTAAAAATAGAGCACATACCGAGAATACGAAGAAGTCGTACCCTCCTAGGACACCCACGCATGCGTGGAGACTGCTGCACACAGGTTTGCATGCATGGAGGCTGTTGTACACACATTTGCATGCATGTTTTTTTTGTGGGGATGTTTGAATGCATGTTAATAAATATAAATGGACTCCAATATGGTCTATCAATATTTCTCAAGTACAAAAAGCATGCATGCATGAAGCTAGGGTGCTCAACCAAAAGTTTGCATGCACGTGAACGTCCTAAATGGATTCACTGCAATGATGGTTCAGATTAAACTAACAAAACTTATCAGTAAGGGAAGGAAATCTAGGGGGAAACTAAGATTAATCAAACCATGCATAAAAATTCATGGAGGCTGAGAGATTCATTATATTAGTAAAAACATCCATAGCACAAATTGATGGACTAAGAAAATTTGAAAGAAATCATTGACTCGAGAGTTTCCTATTATGATTAGGAAATTACGTAGGCACTTACATAGACTTCAGATATATGTCTTGCATAGGAGTCCATGGTTGATGTCATGATGCCGACGGTGATGAAACGCAAAAGAGCAACGAGCAATTATATTTGTGTTCCACACATGAGTAATATTAGCCGACGCCAATTCGCTAGGCCACCTCATCATTTGCAGGTGACGAAAATAACACTATGATGATCTGATCACTAGCCGGCCTCACATTATACACCCAGGAATTCAACGCTTTGAGTACACTAATGCGCCTCCGGATCAGGCTAGATTAGATCACCCAATACAGGTTCAGTGCTATTCTATAGGGTGTGCCAAATGTATTGATATATCAACATTTCACATTTCTCCCTTACGCACAGTTTGGGTTAATTGTATTTTTTGTGATCTACAATATTTACCTCAGGGTTAACATAAATTGCCACGGGGCACACAAAAACATACAGTCAATCCAAACATGCATACTGTTGAGCAAGAAAAATAATCAATAATGAACTACACTTACAGTTGTTTGAGCAGGACTTTGGTGAAATTAAATGATGCTACCGAGCATACACCAATTATTTCAGTGCTTGGAATTGATCTATGTAAATATGTATTCTATTCAACTCGGGTAAACAATTACATATTTTTTCCACTAACATGAGAACTCTGCAGTTGAAACTGCCATGCAGGCTACCCTTGGCACAAAATAGAGAAATGAAATTTCATATTTAAACATTAATTTCTAATAAAAGCACTTTATTAGTATACCATATGTACTTACTCATAATATTTTTTGTTGCCACATATTTCTCAAGCCACTACATTCCACTTTTCCAAAAAAAGATAAACAAAACTATCCAAATGTGCAGGGCATCTAAAAAATAATAATTAAAAATTATCCAACACTTGGAGTATAAGGGAGAACAAATTATTGAAACAAAAAAATCAACAAATAAAACTATAAAAGTACTCGCAAAAAGGAAAACATGCAAATTATTTGCTTTACCTTAGGCAGGTCAAATTAACATCGTTAGACACCACAGAGTGTAGGAAAATTCACTATCGCGGTAAAAATATATCACCCACTCAACCTCATATGCGTCCTACATCCATCCATAGGAGTTTGGCTTACCTCATGTGGTAAGGGGTTTGAGGCAATAATTATGAAAACATAATTAATAAGAAATTTTAATTGTTAAAAATCATATAAAGTTCCTTTCATTCAAAGAAGGTTGACGTAGACAAAAAAACACATGAGATTTGTTGTGTCAATAATAAATATTATATGATGAGACAAAATGCAATTGTGTCTATGGTAAATAAGATAGGAGAAATATAACATGGGGATGAGCATACTACTCAAGCAATGGATATTAGGCAAAGAAAATCATAAAAACAACATAACCACTTTTCGAGGTAATAATATAGCTATTAAGAGATAACAACAGAAGAGACATATAAATGACTAATTCATCTAAATGCGGTTCCACCAAGCAAAGAAAGTGGTACAATCAATTGAACTACACAAACAACACTTATCTTAAAAGGAGACTTGCATGCCATTCTTAATAATCCATTGAGTCATTAAAATTTTAGAAACATGTTCTTTAATAACAGTAGGAAGTATCTAATTAGGAAACAAATATTGTAATTTCATATAATTTGAGATAGCAAAGGGAATATAAACAATAAATCTAGCCACACAAATGCGCGGGTGAACCTGCTAGTTCACATGATAATCCAAGCACTAGATACTCAAGATGTCCATAACCGGGGACACGGCTAATCATGATTAGTTTATACACTCTGTAGAGGTTTGCGCACTTTTCCCCACAAGACGCGATCTCCTCCGTTGGATTTCTCGCACTACAAGGTGTTTGAGAAATGGATGACCGAGACATAGTCTTTTAGATGCGCTAGCACCTTACGAACGGGTAGACCGTACCAACCTACATCCCCTACATCTGCTAGTCTACCACTGTAAGAGTTCGCATGACTTAGTCAACTATGCTAGAGCCCATAGTAGCTTGTGACTGCACACGGAAGTTTCTAGCATGAATAATCTCATGATCCCTTTGAGTCTGGGTCGCGGTCCAAAAGAAAACAGGCAATCGCTGGAATACCCAGGTGCCTCAATCCACCCCGATGTGTGTTTAGGTTGCCACCTTAAATAAACCATTAATTAACAATCTCACATCTGTCATGGATACACTCACCCAATCCACGTCTACTAGCATAGCATAGCAATAATAAGCGAACGTAGAGTAACTCCCAGAGGTTTGATAATAAACAGGTAATAGGTTCTACCTCAACTACTCCCCAAACCCACAATTTAATTAGATCCTAATCATGCAATGTGTGAGGATTGATCTAATGCAATAAAACTGGGTAGTAGGAGATATGATCAAAGTGTTACTTGCCTTGCTGATGATCCGGGAAACCTAGCGATTCGAAGTAGCAAGCGGCGCACTCTGGGTACTCTATCGCAAACAAACAAGCATACAATAAGTACTCAACTAATGCACATGTAAAACTCGAACAAGAGATCTAACCAGAAAGTTCAACTTAAGAATCAAAATGAACGAAGCAACGAAAGACAAACGGCAAAAGAAACAAGCTTCGTTTACTATTCTGGACCTAGGGCAATTTTTACAGTGGCAAAAATTTGTTTGAGTAGGTTAAATGGAAAGAGAGTTTCGAGACAAAACTCTAGGCGCTTGAATCGCCTGATTCCAATAAACGAGCGAAAAGTTAAACTAGAATGAACATCGGATCAGAGATCGCGATCAGAAAAACCGTGGATTTAATTCGAGAAAAAGAAAAATGACAAACAGGTTAACGAACGAATGTTCGTTAACAGAAACTAAACGAAAAAGGCGTTCGTTAAAACGAACGGTCGAGCGGGCGCTCGCTAAATAAATAATCCGGAAAAAACCGATCTATCTAAAAAACGGATCGGTTTTTTTCCAGAAACCGGGCGGCGGGCCGGCTACCTCGGCTCGGTCCGGCGGGGCTCCGGCGGGTCGGCGGCTATGCGGGGTGGCGGTAACAGCGGCGCGGGGCGGCGGCATGCGGCGGCGGCCGGGTGGCGACTCGGGGCTCCAGGGGGGGCCCGGGGTGGCTATTTAAAGGAGGGGCGGTTGACTTGGGGAGGGGGTCGGCGGCGCGAGGCGGCTCCGACTCGGACTCCTCCCGAGTCCGGCGGGGAAGGCGGCGGCGGCTGGGCCGGCCTGGCTCGGCTGGGCCCTTGGCCCAGTCGGGCGCGGGTCTCTCTTTTTTTTAAACAATTTCGCCGCGCCTAAAAACAATTCCAGAAAAATAAATAAAAATCTAAAAATGCCAAAACAAATTTTCTCCGTCTAAATAAAATATTTAGAACAGGATGAACATTTTTTTGGCTCTCAATGCAATTTTTGAAAACGTCCAATTTTTCCTACATTCAAATAAAATAGCAAATAAAACCAAAATAAAACCTTATTTGATTTTTTAATTAAATCCTCAATATTTCTTTATTTTTGGGAAATTCATTTTATTCCCTCTCTCATATTTTGATAATAGAGATAATTGAAGATAAAATAAATAAAATCAAATGATCCTATTTTCAAAATTTGAGAAAAACTCAAATATGAAAATAACGAAATCCCCAACTCTCTCCGAGGGTCCTTGAGTTGCGTAGAATTTCTAGGATCAACCAGAAAGCAATAAAATATGATATGCAATGATGATCTAATGTATAACATTCCAAATTGAAAATTTGGGATGTTACAGTAATTTATAATGATAGGGAGAGTATGACACTTCTCAAGGGAGACGTCGAGAGACCATGTTTGTGAGGATAGGAGCAACATGAAGTGAGCGTGCGGGTGAGCTGGAGAAAAGATAGTGACAGCTACCTGAAGGAGCATGCATGCGAGAGAGATGGGCGTGAAAGGAGTGAACAAAAAAGGGATTCAAATATTTGAATTCGAGATGATGATACATGTAATCCATATTCGAACCAAAATTGATCTATCAAACATGCATACTCATATGAATTCACGCACATCTATGTTATTTAATAGGTAGATATTACTGATCCATACATTTTAGTAGACCATAATTTGGTTAAATTTTTTCGAATTCAACCTTAAGATTTCGAGATCGTTGTATTTGTAAATCATATTATACATATAAAGGAGCAGAATTCTTTGTTGTGCTTTTGAAAGTATATACATAAAAAATGATGTATATAGAATGTAATTCCAATTGAAAATGGATCCCGCCCGAAAAAAAAGAATACAAACGGGATTCGAATTGAGTTGGCACGGTAAACATGCACTCTGCAAAATTTGAACGAAGTGGGGAAAGTCGCAGTAACCGCCCGAAACCAAAATCTGCGAGATGGAAATCACTGCTGCCTATCCCTGCCACGCAAAGCCTATATGTTGGATTTCTATAGGCTTCGATAGGGGTAGGTTTGTAATTTCACCCAAACGTGACGTAACCGCCTCTCACCCGGATTCATACACGGTGGGCACCAAAACACAGTGTGTCCTCGGCCGAAATCGACTCCCTCCCCGATTCATATTCATACACGGTGGGTGCCAAAAACAAACTCTTGTCGGCAAATATTCGGTGTATGTGAGATTACCGTCCTATCCCCAACCGACTAGTGTTGCTGTGATGTAGTAGAAACTTGAAACGGGGGCTAAGTTTGTAAATTTCCTCGCATTTGAGACAAGCGCGCCCTGAATACATGGTTCCCCCTTCCTCTCTACCTCCCTTTTCCCCATTCGTACTCTGTGGGCGCCAAAACACCCTCTCCACCCCACCCTCCTCCGTCTGCCGCCGTCCACCGCCCCATCCACCGCCGTTCTCCTCCACCATGCCGGAGCTGATACCCCGATGCCGCCGTCCATTACAAGAGATCGACCTCTCTCATCCACGGCTTCAGACCGGGATCATTGCATCCCGTCCTCTCGCTTCATCCCCGTCGTCGTCCACCTTGCCGGCGCCTCTCCTACGACCGTCTCGTCCACCGCGCCCTGCTGCCACCGTCTACCCTCCTAGATCTGCTTCCACGCCACCGATAGCCATCGCTACCGCAGCATCGTCAAATTCTCAGCAGATGCGTACACGGCGCCGCACCAGAGGCGTTACTCTTTCGTATCTGCTCAACTTATTTATCGCAGCAAGAAAATAGATCACCACTGCTTTACTCTGATTTCTTGTCTTGGTTGCGAAGTTGCCTTTGTCCGGTTTGCACCTTCAGATCCGCCATGGCACGCTCAACACCATAATCGCAATGCTTATGTTTTTCCCCTTTTATATTCCACACTAGTTAAATCACAGTAGACTAAATTTCAAAATTGGGTCAATTGATTTTTCAGAGCTCGTCGGAGTTTGTCGGTGCGATCAAAGGGGCTCGGGTGGTTGTGGGGCCTCACCGAACGAAGAAAACTCGACGCGGGTGGGGGTTGGGGTGGTGGGGGGGGG